>NC_048281.1:29772754-29851201 GCF_009762535.1 Notolabrus celidotus | reverse complement strand
GTTGTTGTAGTTTGAAGGTTGGTGATGTGGTTGAGGGGGCATTTGTTGTTGTAGCTGATGTTGCCGGGTGTTGTGGTTGAGGTTGCAACTGTTGTTGTTGTTGATGTAGTTGCTGGTGTTGTTGATGGAACAACTGTTGTAGTTGATGTTGCTGGTGTTGTGGATGAGGGGGCAACTGTTGTAGTTGAAGTTGCTGGTGTTGTTGATGGGACAACTGTTGTAGTTGATGTTGCCTGTATTGTGGTAGAGGGTGCAACTTTTGTTGTTGAAGTTGCTGGTGTTGTTGAGGTGGCAACTGTTGTAGTTGATGTTGCTGGTGTTGTGGTTGAGGAGGCCTTTGTTGTTATAGTTGATTGTGCTGGTGTTGTGGTTGAGGGGGCAACTGTTGTTGTAGTTGAAGTTGTTCGTGAAGTGGTTGAGGCTGTAACTGTTGTTGTAGTTGAAGGTGTTGGTGATGTGGTTGAGGGGGCATTTGTTGTTGTAGCTGATGTTGCTGGTGTTGTGGTTGAGGGGAATACTGTTGTAGTTGATGTTGCTGGTATTGTTGCCAATGGAGCATCTGTTGTGGTAGATGATATTGCAGGTGTTGTGGTTGAGGGGGCAACTGTTGTTGTTGTTGATGTAGTTGCTGGTGTTGTTGATGGAACAACTGTTGTAGTTGATGTTGCTGGTGTTGTGGATGAGGGGGCAACTGTTGTAGTTGAAGTTGCTGGTGTTGTGGTTGAGGTGGCAACTGTTGTGGTAGCTGATGTTGGTGTTGTGGTTGAGGGGGAAACTGTTATCGTAGTTGAAGTTGCTGGTGTTGTAGTTGAGGGTGCAACTGTTTTCCTAGTTTCAGTTGCTGGTGTTGTTGAGGGGGCAACTGTTGTGGTAGCTGATGTTGGTGTTGTGGATGAGGGGGCAACTGTTGTAGTTGATGTTGCCGGTGTTGTGGTTGAGGTTGCAACTGTTGTTGTTGTTGATGTAGTTGCTGGTGTTGTTGATGGACCAACTGTTGTAGTTGATGTTGCTGGTGTTGTGGATGAGGGGGCAACTGTTGTAGTTGAAGTTGCTGGTGTTGTTGATGGGACAACTGTTGTAGTTGATGTTGCCTGTATTGTGGTAGAGGGTGCAACTTTTGTTGTTGAAGTTGCTGGTGTTGTTGAGGTGGCAACTGTTGTAGTTGATGTTGCTGGTGTTGTGGTTGAGGCTGTAACTGTTGTAGTTGAAGTTGTTGGTGAAGTGGTTGAGGCTGTAACTGTTGTTGTAGTTGAAGGTGTTGGTGATGTGGTTGAGGGGGCATTTGTTGTTGTAGCTGATGTTGCTGGTGTTGTGGTTGAGGGGAATACTGTTGTAGTTGATGTTGCTGGTATTGTTGCCAATGGAGCATCTGTTGTGGTAGATGATATTGCAGGTGTTGTGGTTGAGGGGGCAACTGTTGTTGTTGTTGATGTAGTTGCTGGTGTTGTTGATGGAACAACTGTTGTAGTTGATGTTGCTGGTGTTGTGGATGAGGGGGCAACTGTTGTAGTTGATGTTGGTGTTGTTGAGGGGGCAACTGTAGTAGTTGAAGTTGCTGGTGTTGTAGTTGAGGGGGCAACTGTTGTAGTTGAAGTTGCTGGTGTTGTTGATGGGACAACTGTTGTAGTTGATGTTGCCTGTGTTGTGGTAGAGGGTGCAACTTTTGTTGTTGAAGTTGCTGGTGTTGTAGTTGAGGGGGCCACTGTTGTTGTTGTTGATGTAGTTGCTGGTGTTGTTGATGGAACAACTGTTGTAGTTGATGTTGCTGGTGTTGTGGATGAGGTGGCAACTGTTGTAGTTGAAGTTGCTGGTGTTGTTGATGGGACAACTGTTGTAGTTGATGTTGCCTGTGTTGTGGTAGAGGGGGCAACAATTGATGTGGTTGGTGTTGTAGTTGAGGGGGCAACTGTTGTAGTTGACGTTGCTTGCATTGTGGTTGAGGATGCATCTGTTGTTGTTGATGTAGTTGGTGTTGTTGAGAGGGTACCTGTTTTAGTTGATGTTGCTGTTGTTGTGGTTGAGGGGGCATTTGTTGTTGTAGTTGATGTGTCTGGTGTTATGGTTGAGGGGGCAAATGTTGTTGATGATGTAGTTGGTGTTGTTGAGGGGGCAACTGTTGTGGTAGTTGATGTAGCTGGTGTTGTGATTGAGGGGGCAACTGTTGTACTTGATGTTGCTGGTGTTGTGGATGAGGGGGCAACTGTTGTTGGAGTTGATGTTGCTGGTGTTGTTGTCCGGACAACTGTTGTAGTTGATGTTGCTGGTGTTGTGGTTGAGGGTGCAAATGTTGTAGTTGATGTTGCTGGTGTTGTGGATGAGGGGGCAACTGTTGTGGTAGCTGATGCTGGTGTTGTGGTTGAGGGGGCAACTGTTGTAGTTGATATCGCTGGTGTTGTGGTTGAGGTGGCAACTGTTATCGTAGTTGAAGTTGCTGGTGTTGTAGTTGAGGGTGCAACTGTTTTCCTAGTTTCAGTTGCTGGTGTTGTTGAGGGGGCAACTGTTGTGGTAGCTGATGTTGGTGTTGTTGATGGGACAACTGTTGTAGTTGACGTTGCTTGCATTGTGGTTGAGGGTGCATCTGTTGTTGTTGATGTAGTTGGTGTTGTTGAGAGGGTACCTGTTTTAGTTGATGTTGCTGTTGTTGTGGTTGAGGGGGCATTTGTTGTTGTAGTTGATGTGTCTGGTGTTATGGTTGAGGGGGCAAATGTTGTTGATGATGTAGTTGGTGTTGTTGAGGGGGCAACTGTTGTGGTAGTTGATGTAGCTGGTGTTGTGATTGAGGGGGCAACTGTTGTACTTGATGTTGCTGGTGTTGTGGATGAGGGGGGCAACTGTTGTTGGAGTTGATGTTGCTGGTGTTGTTGTCCGGACAACTGTTGTAGTTGATGTTGCTGGTGTTGTGGTTGAGGGTGCAAATGTTGTAGTTGATGTTGCTGGTGTTGTGGATGAGGGGGCAACTGTTGTGGTAGCTGATGCTGGTGTTGTGGTTGAGGGGGCAACTGTTGTAGTTGATATCGCTGGTGTTGTGGTTGAGGTGGCAACTGTTATCGTAGTTGAAGTTGCTGGTGTTGTAGTTGAGGGTGCAACTGTTTTCCTAGTTTCAGTTGCTGGTGTTGTTGAGGGGGCAACTGTTGTGGTAGCTGATGTTGGTGTTGTTGATGGGACAACTGTTGTAGTTGATGTTGCCGGTGTTGTGGTTGAGGTTGCAACTGTTGTGGTAGCTGATGTTGGTGTTGTGGATGAGGGGGCAACTGTTATCGTAGTTGAAGTTGCTGGTGTTGTAGTTGAGGGGGCAACTGTTGTCATAGTTTCAGTTGCTGGTGTTGTTGAGGGGGCAACTGTTGTGGTAGCTGATGTTGGTGTTGTTGAGGGGGCAACTGTAGTAGTTGAAGTTGCTGGTGTTGTAGTTGAGGGGGCAACTGTTGTAGTTGAAGTTGCTGGTGTTGTAGTTGAGGGGGCCACTGTTGTAGTTGATGTTGCTGGTATTGTTGCCAATGGAGCATCTGTTGTGGTAGATGATATTGCAGGTGTTGTGGTTGAGGGGGCAACTGTTGTTGTTGTTGATGTAGTTGCTGGTGTTGTTGATGGAACAACTGTAGTAGTTGATGTTGCTGGTGTTGTGGATGAGGGGGCAACTGTTGTAGTTGAAGTTGCTGGTGTTGTGGTTGAGGTGGCAACTGTTGTGGTAGCTGATGTTGGTGTTGTGGTTGAGGGGGAAACTGTTTTCCTAGTTTCAGTTGCTGGTGTTGTTGAGGGGGCAACTGTTGTGGTAGCTGATGTTGGTGTTGTTGATGGGACAACTGTTGTAGTTGATGTTGCCGGTGTTGTGGTTGAGGTTGCAACTGTTGTTGTTGTTGATGTAGTTGCTGGTGTTGTTGATGGAACAACTGTTGTAGTTGATGTTGCTGGTGTTGTGGATGAGGGGGCAACTGTTGTAGTTGAAGTTGCTGGTGTTGTTGATGGGACAACTGTTGTAGTTGATGTTGCCTGTATTGTGGTAGAGGGTGCAACTTTTGTTGTTGAAGTTGCTGGTGTTGTTGAGGTGGCAACTGTTGTAGTTGATGTTGCTGGTGTTGTGGTTGAGGGGGCAACTGTTGTTGTAGTTGAAGTTGTTGGTGAAGTGGTTGAGGCTGTAACTGTTGTTGTAGTTGAAGGTGTTGGTGATGTGGTTGAGGGGGCATTTGTTGTTGTAGCTGATGTTGCTGGTGTTGTGGTTGAGGGGAATACTGTTGTAGTTGATGTTGCTGGTATTGTTGCCAATGGAGCATCTGTTGTGGTAGATGATATTGCAGGTGTTGTGGTTGAGGGGGCAACTGTTGTTGTTGTTGATGTAGTTGCTGGTGTTGTTGATGGAACAACTGTTGTAGTTGATGTTGCTGGTGTTGTGGATGAGGGGGCAACTGTTGTAGTTGATGTTGGTGTTGTTGAGGGGGCAACTGTAGTAGTTGAAGTTGCTGGTGTTGTAGTTGAGGGGGCAACTTTTGTAGTTGAAGTTGCTGGTGTTGTTGATGGGACAACTGTTGTAGTTGATGTTGCCTGTATTGTGGTAGAGGGTGCAACTTTTGTTGTTGAAGTTGCTGGTGTTGTAGTTGAGGGGGCCACTGTTGTAGTTGAAGTTGCTGGTGTTGTTGATGGGACAACTGTTGTAGTTGATGTTGCTGGTGTTGTTGATGGGACAACTGTTGTAGTTGATGTTGCCTGTATTGTGGTAGAGGGTGCAACTTTTGTTGTTGAAGTTGCTGGTGTTGTTGAGGTGGCAACTGTTGTAGTTGATGTTGCTGGTGTTGTGGTTGAGGAGGCAACTGTTGTTGTAGTTGAAGTTGTTGGTGAAGTGGTTGAGGCTGTAACTGTTGTTGTAGTTGAAGGTGTTGGTGATGTGGTTGAGGGGGCATTTGTTGTTGTAGCTGATGTTGCTGGTGTTGTGGTTGAGGGGAATACTGTTGTAGTTGATGTTGCTGGTATTGTTGCCAATGGAGCATCTGTTGTGGTAGATGATATTGCAGGTGTTGTGGTTGAGGGGGCAACTGTTGTTGTTGTTGATGTAGTTGCTGGTGTTGTTGATGGAACAACTGTTGTAGTTGATGTTGCTGGTGTTGTGGATGAGGGGGCAACTGTTGTAGTTGATGTTGGTGTTGTTGAGGGGGCAACTGTAGTAGTTGAAGTTGCTGGTGTTGTAGTTGAGGGGGCAACTGTTGTAGTTGAAGTTGCTGGTGTTGTTGATGGGACAACTGTTGTAGTTGATGTTGCCTGTGTTGTGGTAGAGGGTGCAACTTTTGTTGTTGAAGTTGCTGGTGTTGTAGTTGAGGGGGCCACTGTTGTAGTTGAAGTTGCTGGTGTTGTTGATGGGACAACTGTTGTAGTTGATGTTGCCTGTGTTGTGGTAGAGGGTGCAACTTTTGTTGTTGAAGTTGCTGGTGTTGTTGAGGTGGCAACTGTTGTAGTTGATGTTGCTGGTGTTGTGGTTGAGGAGGCCTTTGTTGTTATAGTTGATTGTGCTGGTGTTGTGGTTGAGGGGGCAACTGTTGTTGTAGTTGAAGTTGTTGGTGAAGTGGTTGAGGCTGTAACTGTTGTTGTAGTTGAAGGTGTTGGTGATGTGGTTGAGGGGGCATTTGTTGTTGTAGCTGATGTTGCCGGTGTTGTGGTTGAGGTTGCAACTGTTGTTGTTGTTGATGTAGTTGCTGGTGTTGTTGATGGAACAACTGTTGTAGTTGATGTTGCTGGTGTTGTGGATGAGGGGGCAACTGTTGTAGTTGAAGTTGCTGGTGTTGTTGATGGGACAACTGTTGTAGTTGATGTTGCCTGTATTGTGGTAGAGGGTGCAACTTTTGTTGTTGAAGTTGCTGGTGTTGTTGAGGTGGCAACTGTTGTAGTTGATGTTGCTGGTGTTGTGGTTGAGGAGGCCTTTGTTGTTATAGTTGATTGTGCTGGTGTTGTGGTTGAGGGGGCAACTGTTGTTGTAGTTGAAGTTGTTGGTGAAGTGGTTGAGGCTGTAACTGTTGTTGTAGTTGAAGGTGTTGGTGATGTGGTTGAGGGGGCATTTGTTGTTGTAGCTGATGTTGCTGGTGTTGTGGTTGAGGAGAATACTGTTGTAGTTGATGTTGCTGGTATTGTTGCCAATGGAGCATCTGTTGTGGTAGATGATATTGCAGGTGTTGTGGTTGAGGGGGCAACTGTTGTTGTTGTTGATGTAGTTGCTGGTGTTGTTGATGGAACAACTGTTGTAGTTGATGTTGCTGGTGTTGTGGATGAGGGGGCAACTGTTGTAGTTGAAGTTGCTGGTGTTGTGGTTGAGGTGGCAACTGTTGTGGTAGCTGATGTTGGTGTTGTGGTTGAGGGGGAAACTGTTATCGTAGTTGAAGTTGCTGGTGTTGTAGTTGAGGGTGCAACTGTTTTCCTAGTTTCAGTTGCTGGTGTTGTTGAGGGGGCAACTGTTGTGGTAGCTGATGTTGGTGTTGTTGATGGGACAACTGTTGTAGTTGATGTTGCCGGTGTTGTGGTTGAGGTTGCAACTGTTGTTGTTGTTGATGTAGTTGCTGGTGTTGTTGATGGAACAACTGTTGTAGTTGATATTGCTGGTGTTGTTGATGGGACAACTGTTGTAGTTGATGTTGCCTGTATTGTGGTAGAGGGTGCAACTTTTGTTGTTGAAGTTGCTGGTGTTGTTGAGGTGGCAACTGTTGTAGTTGATGTTGCTGGTGTTGTGGTTGAGGAGGCAACTGTTGTTGTAGTTGAAGTTGTTGGTGAAGTGGTTGAGGCTGTAACTGTTGTTGTAGTTGAAGGTGTTGGTGATGTGGTTGAGGGGGCATTTGTTGTTGTAGCTGATGTTGCTGGTGTTGTGGATGAGGGGGCAACTGTTGTAGTTGATGTTGGTGTTGTTGAGGGGGCAACTGTAGTAGTTGAAGTTGCTGGTGTTGTAGTTGAGGGGGCAACTGTTGTAGTTGAAGTTGCTGGTGTTGTTGATGGGACAACTGTTGTAGTTGATGTTGCCTGTGTTGTGGTAGAGGGTGCAACTTTTGTTGTTGAAGTTGCTGGTGTTGTAGTTGAGGGGGCCACTGTTGTAGTTGAAGTTGCTGGTGTTGTTGATGGGACAACTGTTGTAGTTGATGTTGCCTGTGTTGTGGTAGAGGGTGCAACTTTTGTTGTTGAAGTTGCTGGTGTTGTTGAGGTGGCAACTGTTGTAGTTGATGTTGCTGGTGTTGTGGTTGAGGAGGCCTTTGTTGTTATAGTTGATTGTGCTGGTGTTGTGGTTGAGGGGGCAACTGTTGTTGTAGTTGAAGTTGTTGGTGAAGTGGTTGAGGCTGTAACTGTTGTTGTAGTTGAAGGTGTTGGTGATGTGGTTGAGGGGGCATTTGTTGTTGTAGCTGATGTTGCCGGTGTTGTGGTTGAGGTTGCAACTGTTGTTGTTGTTGATGTAGTTGCTGGTGTTGTTGATGGAACAACTGTTGTAGTTGATGTTGCTGGTGTTGTGGATGAGGGGGCAACTGTTGTAGTTGAAGTTGCTGGTGTTGTTGATGGGACAACTGTTGTAGTTGATGTTGCCTGTATTGTGGTAGAGGGTGCAACTTTTGTTGTTGAAGTTGCTGGTGTTGTTGAGGTGGCAACTGTTGTAGTTGATGTTGCTGGTGTTGTGGTTGAGGAGGCCTTTGTTGTTATAGTTGATTGTGCTGGTGTTGTGGTTGAGGGGGCAACTGTTGTTGTAGTTGAAGTTGTTGGTGAAGTGGTTGAGGCTGTAACTGTTGTTGTAGTTGAAGGTGTTGGTGATGTGGTTGAGGGGGCATTTGTTGTTGTAGCTGATGTTGCTGGTGTTGTGGTTGAGGGGAATACTGTTGTAGTTGATGTTGCTGGTATTGTTGCCAATGGAGCATCTGTTGTGGTAGATGATATTGCAGGTGTTGTGGTTGAGGGGGCAACTGTTGTTGTTGTTGATGTAGTTGCTGGTGTTGTTGATGGAACAACTGTTGTAGTTGATGTTGCTGGTGTTGTGGATGAGGGGGCAACTGTTGTAGTTGAAGTTGCTGGTGTTGTGGTTGAGGTGGCAACTGTTGTGGTAGCTGATGTTGGTGTTGTGGTTGAGGGGGAAACTGTTATCGTAGTTGAAGTTGCTGGTGTTGTAGTTGAGGGTGCAACTGTTTTCCTAGTTTCAGTTGCTGGTGTTGTTGAGGGGGCAACTGTTGTGGTAGCTGATGTTGGTGTTGTTGATGGGACAACTGTTGTAGTTGATGTTGCCGGTGTTGTGGTTGAGGTTGCAACTGTTGTTGTTGTTGATGTAGTTGCTGGTGTTGTTGATGGAACAACTGTTGTAGTTGATGTTGCTGGTGTTGTGGATGAGGGGGCAACTGTTGTAGTTGAAGTTGCTGGTGTTGTTGATGGGACAACTGTTGTAGTTGATGTTGCCTGTGTTGTGGTAGAGGGTGCAACTTTTGTTGTTGAAGTTGCTGGTGTTGTTGAGGTGGCAACTGTTGTAGTTGATGTTGCTGGTGTTGTGGTTGAGGAGGCCTTTGTTGTTATAGTTGATTGTGCTGGTGTTGTGGTTGAGGGGGCAACTGTTGTTGTAGTTGAAGTTGTTGGTGAAGTGGTTGAGGCTGTAACTGTTGTTGTAGTTGAAGGTGTTGGTGATGTGGTTGAGGGGGCATTTGTTGTTGTAGCTGATGTTGCTGGTGTTGTGGTTGAGGGGAATACTGTTGTAGTTGATGTTGCTGGTATTGTTGCCAATGGAGCATCTGTTGTGGTAGATGATATTGCAGGTGTTGTGGTTGAGGGGGCAACTGTTGTTGTTGTTGATGTAGTTGCTGGTGTTGTTGATGGAACAACTGTTGTAGTTGATGTTGCTGGTGTTGTGGATGAGGGGGCAACTGTTGTAGTTGAAGTTGCTGGTGTTGTGGTTGAGGTGGCAACTGTTGTGGTAGCTGATGTTGGTGTTGTGGTTGAGGGGGAAACTGTTATCGTAGTTGAAGTTGCTGGTGTTGTAGTTGAGGGTGCAACTGTTTTCCTAGTTTCAGTTGCTGGTGTTGTTGAGGGGGCAACTGTTGTGGTAGCTGATGTTGGTGTTGTTGATGGGACAACTGTTGTAGTTGATGTTGCCGGTGTTGTGGTTGAGGTTGCAACTGTTGTTGTTGTTGATGTAGTTGCTGGTGTTGTTGATGGAACAACTGTTGTAGTTGATGTTGCTGGTGTTGTGGATGAGGGGGCAACTGTTGTAGTTGAAGTTGCTGGTGTTGTTGATGGGACAACTGTTGTAGTTGATGTTGCCTGTATTGTGGTAGAGGGTGCAACTTTTGTTGTTGAAGTTGCTGGTGTTGTTGAGGTGGCAACTGTTGTAGTTGATGTTGCTGGTGTTGTGGTTGAGGGGGCAACTGTTGTTGTAGTTGAAGTTGTTGGTGAAGTGGTTGAGGCTGTAACTGTTGTTGTAGTTGAAGGTGTTGGTGATGTGGTTGAGGGGGCATTTGTTGTTGTAGCTGATGTTGCTGGTGTTGTGGTTGAGGGGAATACTGTTGTAGTTGATGTTGCTGGTATTGTTGCCAATGGAGCATCTGTTGTGGTAGATGATATTGCAGGTGTTGTGGTTGAGGGGGCAACTGTTGTTGTTGTTGATGTAGTTGCTGGTGTTGTTGATGGAACAACTGTTGTAGTTGATGTTGCTGGTGTTGTGGATGAGGGGGCAACTGTTGTAGTTGATGTTGGTGTTGTTGAGGGGGCAACTGTAGTAGTTGAAGTTGCTGGTGTTGTAGTTGAGGGGGCAACTGTTGTAGTTGAAGTTGGTGGTGTTGTTGATGGGACAACTGTTGTAGTTGATGTTGCCTGTGTTGTGGTAGAGGGTGCAACTTTTGTTGTTGAAGTTGCTGGTGTTGTAGTTGAGGGGGCCACTGTTGTAGTTGAAGTTGCTGGTGTTGTTGATGGGACAACTGTTGTAGTTGATGTTGCCTGTGTTGTGGTAGAGGGTGCAACTTTTGTTGTTGAAGTTGCTGGTGTTGTTGAGGTGGCAACTGTTGTAGTTGATGTTGCTGGTGTTGTGGTTGAGGAGGCCTTTGTTGTTATAGTTGATGTTGCTGGTGTTGTGGTTGAGGGGAATACTGTTGTAGTTGATGTTGCTGGTATTGTTGCCAATGGAGCATCTGTTGTGGTAGATGATATTGCAGGTGTTGTGGTTGAGGGGGCAACTGTTGTTGTTGTTGATGTAGTTGCTGGTGTTGTTGATGGAACAACTGTTGTAGTTGATGTTGCTGGTGTTGTGGATGAGGGGGCAACTGTTGTAGTTGAAGTTGCTGGTGTTGTGGTTGAGGTGGCAACTGTTGTGGTAGCTGATGTTGGTGTTGTGGTTGAGGGGGAAACTGTTATCGTAGTTGAAGTTGCTGTTGTTGTAGTTGAGGGTGCAACTGTTTTCCTAGTTTCAGTTGCTGGTGTTGTTGAGGGGGCAACTGTTGTGGTAGCTGATGTTGGTGTTGTTGATGGGACAACTGCTGTAGTTGATGTTGCCGGTGTTGTGGTTGAGGTTGCAACTGTTGTTGTTGATGTAGTTGCTGGTGTTGTTGATGGAACAACTGTTGTAGTTGATGTTGCTGGTGTTGTGGATGAGGGGGCAACTGTTGTAGTTGAAGTTGCTGGTGTTGTTGATGGGACAACTGTTGTAGTTGATGTTGCCTGTGTTGTGATAGAGGGGGCAACCGTTGATGTTGTTGGTGTTGTAGTTGAGGGGGCAACTGTTGTAGTTGACGTTGCTTGCATTGTGGTTGAGGGTGCATCTGTTGTTGTTGATGTAGTTGGTGTTGTTGAGAGGGTACCTGTTTTAGATGATGTTGCTGTTGTTGTGGTTGAGGGGGCATTTGTTGTTGTAGTTGATGTGTCTGGTGTTATGGTTGAGGGGGCAAATGTTGTTGATGATGTAGTTGGTGTTGTTGAGGGGGCAACTGTTGTGGTAGTTGATGTAGCTGGTGTTGTGATTGAGGGGGCAACTGTTGTACTTGATGTTGCTGGTGTTGTGGATGAGGGGGCAACTGTTGTTGGAGTTGATGTTGCTGGTGTTGTTGTCCGGACAACTGTTGTAGTTGATGTTGCTGGTGTTGTGGTTGAGGGTGCAAATGTTGTAGTTGATGTTGCTGGTGTTGTGGATGAGGGGGCAACTGTTGTGGTAGCTGATGTTGGTGTTGTTGATGGGACAACTGTTGTAGTTGATGTTGCCGGTGTTGTGGTTGAGGTTGCAACTGTTGTGGTAGCTGATGTTGGTGTTGTGGATGAGGGGGCAACTGTTATCGTAGTTGAAGTTGCTGGTGTTGTAGTTGAGGGGGCAACTGTTGTCATAGTTTCAGTTGCTGGTGTTGTTGAGGGGGCAACTGTTGTGGTAGCTGATGTTGGTGTTGTTGAGGGGGCAACTGTAGTAGTTGAAGTTGCTGGTGTTGTAGTTGAGGGGGCAACTGTTGTAGTTGAAGTTGCTGGTGTTGTTGATGGGACAACTGTTGTAGTTGATGTTGCCTGTGTTGTGGTAGAGGGTGCAACTTTTGTTGTTGAAGTTGCTGGTGTTGTAGTTGAGGGGGCCACTGTTGTAGTTGAAGTTGCTGGTGTTGTTGATGGGACAACTGTTGTAGTTGATGTTGCCTGTGTTGTGGTAGAGGGTGCAACTTTTGTTGTTGAAGTTGCTGGTGTTGTTGAGGTGGCAACTGTTGTAGTTGATGTTGCTGGTGTTGTGGTTGAGGAGGCCTTTGTTGTTATAGTTGATTGTGCTGGTGTTGTGGTTGAGGGGGCAACTGTTGTTGTAGTTGAAGTTGTTGGTGAAGTGGTTGAGGCTGTAACTGTTGTTGTAGTTGAAGGTGTTGGTGAAGTGGTTGAGGCTGTAACTGTTGTTGTAGTTGAAGGTGTTGGTGATGTGGTTGAGGGGGCATTTGTTGTTGTAGCTGATGTTGCTGGTGTTGTGGTTGAGGGGAATACTGTTGTAGTTGATGTTGCTGGTATTGTTGCCAATGGAGCATCTGTTGTGGTAGATGATATTGCAGGTGTTGTGGTTGAGGGGGCAACTGTTGTTGTTGTTGATGTAGTTGCTGGTGTTGTTGATGGAACAACTGTTGTAGTTGATGTTGCTGGTGTTGTGGATGAGGGGGCAACTGTTGTAGTTGAAGTTGAGGTGGCAACTGTTGTGGTAACTGATGTTGGTGTTGTGGTTGAGGGGGAAACTGTTATCGTAGTTGAAGTTGCTGGTGTTGTAGTTGAGGGTGCAACTGTTTTCCTAGTTTCAGTTGTTGGTGTTGTTGAGGGGGCAACTGTTGTGGTAGCTGATGTTGGTGTTGTTGATGGGACAACTGTTGTAGTTGATGTTGCCGGTGTTGTGGTTGAGGTTGCAACTGTTGTTGTTGTTGATGTAGTTGCTGGTGTTGTTGATGGAACAACTGTTGTAGTTGATGTTGCTGGTGTTGTGGATGAGGGGGCAACTGTTGTAGTTGAAGTTGCTGGTGTTGTTGATGGGACAACTGTTGTAGTTGATGTTGCCTGTGTTGTGGTAGAGGGGGCAACCGTTGATGTTGTTGGTGTTGTAGTTGATGGGGCAACTGTTGTAGTTGACGTTGCTTGCATTGTGGTTGAGGGTGCATCTGTTGTTGTTGATGTAGTTGGTGTTGTTGAGAGGGTACCTGTTTTAGTTGATGTTGCTGTTGTTGTGGTTGAGGGGGCATTTGTTGTTGTAGTTGATGTGTCTGGTGTTATGGTTGAGGGGGCAAATGTTGTTGATGATGTAGTTGGTGTTGTTGAGGGGGCAACTGTTGTGGTAGTTGATGTAGCTGGTGTTGTGATTGAGGGGGCAACTGTTGTACTTGATGTTGCTGGTGTTGTGGATGAGGGGGCAACTGTTGTTGGAGTTGATGTTGCTGGTGTTGTTGTCCGGACAACTGTTGTAGTTGATGTTGCTGGTGTTGTGGTTGAGGGTGCAAATGTTGTAGTTGATGTTGCTGGTGTTGTGGATGAGGGGGCAACTGTTGTGGTAGCTGATGCTGGTGTTGTGGTTGAGGGGGCAACTGTTGTAGTTGATATCGCTGGTGTTGTGGTTGAGGTGGCAACTGTTATCGTAGTTGAAGTTGCTGGTGTTGTAGTTGAGGGTGCAACTGTTTTCCTAGTTTCAGTTGCTGGTGTTGTTGAGGGGGCAACTGTTGTGGTAGCTGATGTTGGTGTTGTTGATGGGACAACTGTTGTAGTTGATGTTGCCGGTGTTGTGGTTGAGGTTGCAACTGTTGTGGTAGCTGATGTTGGTGTTGTGGATGAGGGGGCAACTGTTATTGTAGTTGAAGTTGCTGGTGTTGTAGTTGAGGGGGCAACTGTTGTCATAGTTTCAGTTGCTGGTGTTGTTGAGGGGGCAACTGTTGTGGTAGCTGATGTTGGTGTTGTTGAGGGGGCAACTGTAGTAGTTGAAGTTGCTGGTGTTGTAGTTGAGGGGGCAACTGTTGTAGTTGAAGTTGCTGGTGTTGTTGATGGGACAACTGTTGTAGTTGATGTTGCCTGTGTTGTGGTAGAGGGTGCAACTTTTGTTGTTGAAGTTGCTGGTGTTGTTGAGGTGGCAACTGTTGTAGTTGATGTTGCTGGTGTTGTGGTTGAGGAGGCATTTGTTGTTATAGTTGATTTTACTGGTGTTGTGGTTGAGGGGGCAACTGTTGTTGTAGTTGAAGTTGTTGGTGAAGTGGTTGAGGCTGTAACTGTTGTTGTAGTTGAAGGTGTTGGTGATGTGGTTGAGGGGGCATTTGTTGTTGTAGCTGATGTTGCTGGTGTTGTGGTTGAGGGGAATACTGTTGTAGTTGATGTTGCTGGTATTGTTGCCAATGGAGCATCTGTTGTGGTAGATGATATTGCAGGTGTTGTGGTTGAGGGGGCAACTGTTGTTGTTGTTGATGTAGTTGCTGGTGTTGTTGATGGAACAACTGTTGTAGTTGATGTTGCTGGTGTTGTGGATGAGGGGGCAACTGTTGTAGTTGAAGTTGCTGGTGTTGTGGTTGAGGTGGCAACTGTTGTGGTAGCTGATGTTGGTGTTGTGGTTGAGGGGGAAACTGTTATCGTAGTTGAAGTTGCTGGTGTTGTAGTTGAGGGTGCAACTGTTTTCCTAGTTTCAGTTGCTGGTGTTGTTGAGGGGGCAACTGTTGTGGTAGCTGATGTTGGTGTTGTTGATGGGACAACTGTTGTAGTTGATGTTGCCGGTGTTGTGGTTGAGGTTGCAACTGTTGTTGTTGTTGATGTAGTTGCTGGTGTTGTTGATGGAACAACTGTTGTAGTTGATGTTGCTGGTGTTGTGGATGAGGGGGCAACTGTTGTAGTTGAAGTTGCTGGTGTTGTTGATGGGACAACTGTTGTAGTTGATGTTGCCTGTGTTGTGGTAGAGGGGGCAACCGTTGATGTTGTTGGTGTTGTAGTTGAGGGGGAAACTGTTGTAGTTGACGTTGCTTGCATTGTGGTTGAGGGTGCATCTGTTGTTGTTGATGTAGTTGGTGTTGTTGAGAGGGTACCTGTTTTAGATGATGTTGCTGTTGTTGTGGTTGAGGGGGCATTTGTTGTTGTATTTGATGTGTCTGGTGTTATGGTTGAGGGGGCAAATGTTGTTGATGATGTAGTTGGTGTTGTTGAGGGGGCAACTGTTGTGGTAGTTGATGTAGCTGGTGTTGTGATTGAGGGGGCAACTGTTGTACTTGATGTTGCTGGTGTTGTGGATGAGGGGGCAACTGTTGTTGGAGTTGATGTTGCTGGTGTTGTTGTCCGGACAACTGTTGTAGTTGATGTTGCTGGTGTTGTGGTTGAGGGTGCAAATGTTGTAGTTGATGTTGCTGGTGTTGTGGATGAGGGGGCAACTGTTGTGGTAGCTGATGCTGGTGTTGTGGTTGAGGGGGCAACTGTTGTAGTTGATATCGCTGGTGTTGTGGTTGAGGTGGCAACTGTTGTGGTAGCTGATGTTGGTGTTGTGGTTGAGGGGGAAACTGTTATCGTAGTTGAAGTTGCTGGTGTTGTAGTTGAGGGTGCAACTGTTTTCCTAGTTTCAGTTGCTGGTGTTGTTGAGGGGGCAACTGTTGTGGTAGCTGATGTTGGTGTTGTTGATGGGACAACTGTTGTAGTTGATGTTGCCGGTGTTGTGGTTGAGGTTGCAACTGTTGTGGTAGCTGATGTTGGTGTTGTGGATGAGGGGGCAACTGTTATCGTAGTTGAAGTTGCTGGTGTTGTAGTTGAGGGGGCAACTGTTGTCATAGTTTCAGTTGCTGGTGTTGTTGAGGGGGCAACTGTTGTGGTAGCTGATGTTGGTGTTGTTGAGGGGGCAACTGTAGTAGTTGAAGTTGCTGGTGTTGTAGTTGAGGGGGCAACTGTTGTAGTTGAAGTTTCTGGTGTTGTTGATGGGACAACTGTTGTAGTTGATGTTGCCTGTGTTGTGGTAGAGGGTGCAACTTTTGTTGTTGACGTTGCTGGTGTTGAGGTGGCAACTGTTGTAGTTGATGTTGCTGGTGTTGTGGTTGAGGAGGCCTTTGTTGTTATAGTTGATTGTGCTGGTGTTGTGGTTGAGGGGGCAACTGTTGTTGTAGTTGAAGTTGTTGGTGAAGTGGTTGAGGCTGTAACTGTTGTTGTAGTTGAAGGTGTTGGTGATGTGGTTGAGGGGGCATTTGTTGTTGTAGCTGATGTTGCAGGTGTTGTGGTTGAGGGGGCAACTGTTGTTGTTGTTGATGTAGTTGCTGGTGTTGTTGATGGAACAACTGTTGTAGTTGATGTTGCTGGTGTTGTGGATGAGGGGGCAACTGTTGTAGTTGAAGTTGCTGGTGTTGTGGTTGAGGTGGCAACTGTTGTGGTAGCTGATGTTGGTGTTGTGGTTGAGGGGGAAACTGTTATCGTAGTTGAAGTTGCTGGTGTTGTAGTTGAGGGTGCAACTGTTTTCCTAGTTTCAGTTGCTGGTGTTGTTGAGGGGGCAACTGTTGTGGTAGCTGATGTTGGTGTTGTTGATTGGACAACTGTTGTAGTTGATGTTGCCGGTGTTGTGGTTGAGGTTGCAACTGTTGTTGTTGTTGATGTAGTTGCTGGTGTTGTTGATGGAACAACTGTTGTAGTTGATGTTGCTGGTGTTGTGGATGAGGGGGCAACTGTTGTAGTTGAAGTTGCTGGTGTTGTTGATGGGACAACTGTTGTAGTTGATGTTGCCTGTGTTGTGGTAGAGGGGGCTACCGTTGATGTTGTTGGTGTTGTAGTTGAGGGGGCAACTGTTGTAGTTGACGTTGCTTGCATTGTGGTTGAGAGTGCATCTGTTGTTGTTGATGTAGTTGGTGTTGTTGAGAGGGTACCTGTTTTAGTTGATGTTGCTGTTGTTGTGGTTGAGGGGGCATTTGTTGTTGTAGTTGATGTGTCTGGTGTTATGGTTGAGGGGGCAAATGTTGTTGATGATGTAGTTGGTGTTGTTGAGGGGGCAACTGTTGTGGTAGTTGATGTAGCTGGTGTTGTGATTGAGGGGGCAACTGTTGTACTTGATGTTGCTGGTGTTGTGGATGAGGGGGCAACTGTTGTTGGAGTTGATGTTGCTGGTGTTGTTGTCCGGACAACTGTTGTAGTTGATGTTGCTGGTGTTGTGGTTGAGGGTGCAAATGTTGTAGTTGATGTTGCTGGTGTTGTGGATGAGGGGGCAACTGTTGTGGTAGCTGATGCTGGTGTTGTGGTTGAGGGGGCAACTGTTGTAGTTGATATCGCTGGTGTTGTGGTTGAGGTGGCAACTGTTGTGGTAGCTGATGTTGGTGTTGTGGTTGAGGGGGAAACTGTTATCGTAGTTGAAGTTGGTGTTGTTGATGGGACAACTGTTGTGGTTGATGTTGCCGGTGTTGTGGTTGAGGTTGCAACTGTTGTGGTAGCTGATGTTGGTGTTGTGGATGAGGGGGCAACTGTTATCGTAGTTGAAGTTGCTGGTGTTGTAGTTGAGGGGGCAACTGTTGTCATAGTTTCAGTTGCTGGTGTTGTTGAGGGGGCAACTGTTGTGGTAGCTGATGTTGGTGTTGTTGAGGGGGCAACGGTAGTAGTTGAAGTTGCTGGTGTTGTAGTTGAGGGGGCAACTGTTGTAGTTGAAGTTGCTGGTGTTGTTGATGGGACAACTGTTGTAGTTGATGTTGCCTGTGTTGTGGTAGAGGGTGCAACTTTTGTTGTTGACGTTGCTGGTGTTGTTGAGGTGGCAACTGTTGTAGTTGATGTTGCTGGTGTTGTGGTTGAGGAGGCCTTTGTTGTTATAGTTGATTGTGCTGGTGTTGTGGTTGAGGGGGCAACTGTTGTTGTAGTTGAAGTTGTTGGTGAAGTGGTTGAGGCTGTAACTGTTGTTGTAGTTGAAGGTGTTGGTGATGTGGTTGAGGGGGCATTTGTTGTTGTAGCTGATGTTGCTGGTGTTGTGGTTGAGGGGAATACTGTTGTAGTTGATGTTGCTGGTATTGTTGCCAATGGAGCATCTGTTGTGGTAGATGATATTGCAGGTGTTGTGGTTGAGGGGGCAACTGTTGTTGTTGTTGATGTAGTTGCTGGTGTTGTTGATGGAACAACTGTTGTAGTTGATGTTGCTGGTGTTGTGGATGAGGGGCCAACTGTTGTAGTTGAAGTTGCTGGTGTTGTGGTTGAGGTGGCAACTGTTGTGGTAGCTGATGTTGGTGTTGTGGTTGAGGGGGAAACTGTTATCGTAGTTGAAGTTGCTGGTGTTGTAGTTGAGGGTGCAACTGTTTTCCTAGTTTCAGTTGCTGGTGTTGTTGAGGGGGCAACTGTTGTGGTAGCTGATGTTGGTGTTGTTGATGGGACAACTGTTGTAGTTGATGTTGCCGGTGTTGTGGTTGAGGTTGCAACTGTTGTTGTTGATGTAGTTGCTGGTGTTGTTGATGGAACAACTGTTGTAGTTGATGTTGCTGGTGTTGTGGATGAGGGGGCAACTGTTGTAGTTGAAGTTGCTGGTGTTGTTGATGGGACAACTGTTGTAGTTGATGTTGCCTGTGTTGTGGTAGAGGGGGCAACCGTTGATGTTGTTGGTGTTGTAGTTGAGGGGGCAACTGTTGTAGTTGACGTTGCTTGCATTGTGGTTGAGGGTGCATCTGTTGTTGTTGATGTAGTTGGTGTTGTTGAGAGGGTACCTGTTTTAGTTGATGTTGCTGTTGTTGTGGTTGAGGGGGCATCTGTTGTTGTAGTTGATGTGTCTGGTGTTATGGTTGAGGGGGCAAATGTTGTTGATGATGTAGTTGGTGTTGTTGAGGGGGCAACTGTTGTGGTAGTTGATGTAGCTGGTGTTGTGATTGAGGGGGCAACTGTTGTACTTGATGTTGCTGGTGTTGTGGATGAGGGGGCAACTGTTGTTGGAGTTGATGTTGCTGGTGTTGTTGTCCGGACAACTGTTGTAGTTGATGTTGCTGGTGTTGTGGTTGAGGGTGCAAATGTTGTAGTTGATGTTGCTGGTGTTGTGGATGAGGGGGCAACTGTTGTGGTAGCTGATGCTGGTGTTGTGGTTGAGGGGGCAACTGTTGTAGTTGATATCTCTGGTGTTGTGGTTGAGGTGGCAACTGTTGTGGTAGCTGATGTTGGTGTTGTGGTTGAGGGGGAAACTGTTATCGTAGTTGAAGTTGCTGGTGTTGTAGTTGAGGGTGCAACTGTTTTCCTAGTTTCAGTTGCTGGTGTTGTTGAGGGGGCAACTGTTGTGGTAGCTGATGTTGGTGTTGTTGATGGGACAACTGTTGTAGTTGATGTTGCCGGTGTTGTGGTTGAGGTTGCAACTGTTGTGGTAGCTGATGTTGGTGTTGTGGATGAGGGGGCAACTGTTATCGTAGTTGAAGTTGCTGGTGTTGTAGTTGAGGGGGCAACTGTTGTCATAGTTTCAGTTGCTGGTGTTGTTGAGGGGGCAACTGTTGTGGTAGCTGATGTTGGTGTTGTTGAGGGGGCAACTGTAGTAGTTGAAGTTGCTGGTGTTGTAGTTGAGGGGGTAACTGTTGTCATACTTTCAGTTGCTGGTGTTGTTGAGGGGGCAACTGTTGTGGTAGATGATGTTGGTGTTGTTGAGGGGGCAACTGTTGTAGTTGATGTTGCTGGTGTTGTGGTTGAGGGGGCAACTGTTGTAGTTGATATCGCTGGTGTTGTGGATGAGGGGGCAACTGTTGTGGTAGTTGATGTTGCTGGTGTTGTTGAGGGGGCATTTGTTTTTGTAGTTGATATTTCTGGTGTTGTGGATGAGGGGGCATTTGTTGTTGTAGTTGATGTTGATGGTGAAGTGGTTGAGGCTGTAACTGTTGTTGTAGTTGAAGGTGTTGGTGATGTGGTTGAGGGTGCAACTTTTGTTGTTTTAGTTGCTGGTGTTGTTGAGGTGGCAACTGTTGTAGTTGATGTTGCTGGTGTTGTGGTTGAGGGGGCCTTTGTTGTTATAGTTGATTGTGCTGGTGTTGTGGTTGAGGGTGCAACTGTTGTTGTTGATGTAGTTGGTGTTGAGGGGGCAACTGTTGTAGTTGATTTTGCTGGGGTTGTGGTTGAGGTGAATACTGTTGTAGTTGAAATTGCTGGTGTTGTGATTAAGGGGGCAACTGTTGTAGTAGATATTGATGGCGTTGTGGTTGAGGGGGAATTTGTTGTTGTAGTTGTTGCTGGTGTTGTGATTGAGGGTGCAACTTTTGTTGTTGAAGTTGCTGGTGTTGTTGAGGTGGCAACTGTTGTAGTTGATGTTGCTGGTGTTGTGGTTGAGGGGGCCTTTGTTGTTATAGTTGATTGTGCTGGTGTTGTGGTTGAGGGGGCAACTGTTGTTGTAGTTGAAGTTGTTGGTGAAGTGGTTGAGGCTGTAACTGTTGTTGTAGTTGAAGGTGTTGGTGATGTGGTTGAGGGGGCATTTGTTGTTGTAGCTGATGTTGCTGGTGTTGTGGTTGAGGGGAATACTGTTGTAGTTGATGTTGCTGGTATTGTTGCCAATGGAGCATCTGTTGTGGTAGATGATATTGCAGGTGTTGTGGTTGAGGGGGCAACTGTTGTTGTTGAAGTTGCTGGTGTTGTTGAGGTGGCAACTGTTGTAGTTGATGTTGCTGGTGTTGTGGCTACGGGGGCAACTGTTGATGTTGTTGGTGTTGTAGTTGAGGGTGCAACTGTAGTTGTTGCTGATGTAGTTGGTGTTGTTGAGGGGGCAACTTTTGTAGTTGATGTTGCTGGGGTTGTAGTTGAGGGGGTAACTGTTGTCATACTTTCAGTTGCTGGTGTTGTTGAGGGGGCAACTGTAGTAGTTGAAGTTGCTGGTGTTGTAGTTGAGGGGGTAACTGTTGTCATACTTTCAGTTGCTGGTGTTGTTGAGGGGGCAACTGTTGTGGTAGCTGATGTTGGTGTTGTTGAGGGGGCAACTGTTGTAGTTGATGTTGCTGGTGTTGTGGTTGAGGGGGCAACTGTTGTAGTTGATATCGCTGGTGTTGTGGATGAGGGGGCAACTGTTGTGGTAGTTGATGTTGCTGGTGTTGTTGAGGGGGCATTTGTTTTTGTAGTTGATATTTCTGGTGTTGTGGATGAGGGGGCATTTGTTGTTGTAGTTGATGTTGATGGTGAAGTGGTTGAGGCTGTAACTGTTGTTGTAGTTGAAGGTGTTGGTGATGTGGTTGAGGGTGCAACTTTTGTTGTTTTAGTTGCTGGTGTTGTTGAGGTGGCAACTGTTGTAGTTGATGTTGCTGGTGTTGTGGTTGAGGGGGCCTTTGTTGTTATAGTTGATTGTGCTGGTGTTGTGGTTGAGGGTGCAACTGTTGTTGTTGATGTAGTTGGTGTTGAGGGGGCAACTGTTGTAGTTGATTTTGCTGGGGTTGTGGTTGAGGTGAATACTGTTGTAGTTGATGTTGCTGGTGTTGTGATTAAGGGGGCAACTGTTGTAGTAGATATTGATGGCGTTGTGGTTGAGGGGGAATTTGTTGTTGTAGTTGTTGCTGGTGTTGTGATTGAGGGTGCAACTTTTGTTGTTGAAGTTGCTGGTGTTGTTGAGGTGGCAACTGTTGTAGTTGATGTTGCTGGTGTTGTGGTTGAGGGGGCATTTGTTGTTGTAGCTGATGTTGCTGGTGTTGTGGTTGAGGGGGCAACTGTTGTTGTAGTTGAAGTTGTTGGTGAAGTGGTTGAGGCTGTAACTGTTGTTGTAGTTGAAGGTGTTGGTGATGTGGTTGAGGGGGCATTTGTTGTTGTAGCTGATGTTGCTGGTGTTGTGGTTGAGGGGAATACTGTTGTAGTTGATGTTGCTGGTATTGTTGCCAATGGAGCATCTGTTGTGGTAGATGATATTGCAGGTGTTGTGGTTGAGGGGGCAACTGTTGTTGTTGAAGTTGCTGGTGTTGTTGAGGTGGCAACTGTTGTAGTTGATGTTGCTGGTGTTGTGGCTACGGGGGCAACTGTTGATGTTGTTGGTGTTGTAGTTGAGGGTGCAACTGTAGTTGTTGCTGATGTAGTTGGTGTTGTTGAGGGGGCAACTTTTGTAGTTGATGTTGCTGGCGTTGTAGTTGAGGGGACAACTGTTGATGTTGTTGGAGTTGTAGTTGAGAAGGCAACTGTTGCAGTTGATGCTGGTGTTGTCGTTGAGGTGAATACTGTTTTAGTTGAAATTGCTGGTGTTGTGGTTGAGGGTGCAACTTTTGTTGTTGAAGTTGCTGGTGTTGTTGAGGTGGCAACTGTTGTAGTTGATGTTGCTGGTGTTGTGGTTGAGGGGGCCTTTGTTGTTATAGTTGATTGTGCTGGTGTTGTGGTTGAGGGGGCAACTGTTGTTGTAGTTGAAGTTGTTGGTGAAGTGGTTGAGGCTGTAACTGTTGTTGTAGTTGAAGGTGTTGGTGATGTGGTTGAGGGGGCATTTGTTGTTGTAGCTGATGTTGCTGGTGTTGTGGTTGAGGAGAATACTGTTGTAGTTGATGTTGCTGGTATTGTTGCCAATGGAGCATCTGTTGTGGTAGATGATATTGCAGGTGTTGTGGTTGAGGGGGCAACTGTTGTTGTTGTTGATGTAGTTGCTGGTGTTGTTGACGGAACAACTGTTGTAGTTGATGTTGCTGGTGTTGTGGATGAGGGGGCAACTGTTGTAGTTGAAGTTGCTGGTGTTGTTGATGGGACAACTGTTGTAGTTGATGTTGCCTGTGTTGTGGTAGAGGATGCAACTTTTGTTGTTGAAGTTGCTGGTGTTGTTGAGGTGGCAACTGTTGTAGTTGACGTTGCTTGCATTGTGGTTGAGGGTGCATCTGTTGTTGATGTAGTTGGTGTTGTTGAGAGGGTACCTGTTTTAGTTGATGTTGCTGTTGTTGTGGTTGAGGGGGCATTTGTTGTTGTAGTTGATGTGTCTGGTCTTATGGTTGAGGGGGCAACTGTTGTGGTAGTTGATGTAGCTGGTGTTGTGATTGAGGGGGAAACTGTTGTACTTGATGTTGCTGGTGTTGTGGATGAGGGGGCAACTGTTGTTGGAGTTGATGTTGCTGGTGTTGTTGTCGAGACAACTGTTGTAGTTGATATTGCTGGCATTGTGGTTGAGGGGGAAACTGTTGTAGTTGATGCTCCTCGTGTTGTGGATGAGGGGGCAACTGTTGTTGTAGTTGATGTTGCTGGTGTTGATGGGACAACTGTTATAGTTGATTGTGCTGGTGTTGTGGTTGAGGGGGAAACTGTTGTAGTTGAAGTTTTTGGTGAAGTGGTTGAGGCTGTAACTGTTGTTGTAGTTGAAGGTGTTGGTGATGTGGTTGAGGGTGCAACTTTTGTTGTTGAAGTTGCTGGTGTTGTTGAGGTGGCAACTGTTGTAGTTGATTGTGCTGGTGTTGTGGTTGAGGCTGTAACTGTTGTTGTAGTTGAAGGTGTTGGTGTTGTGGATGAGGGGGCAACTGTTGTTGGAGTTGATGTTGCTGGTGTTGTTGTCCGGACAACTGTTGTAGTTGATGTTGCTGGTGTTGTGGTTGAGGGTGCAAATGTTGTAGTTGATGTTGCTGGTGTTGTGGATGAGGGGGCAACTGTTGTGGTAGCTGATGCTGGTGTTGTGGTTGAGGGGGCAACTGTTGTAGTTGATATCGCTGGTGTTGTGGTTGAGGTGGCAACTGTTGTGGTAGCTGATGTTGGTGTTGTGGTTGAGGGGGAAACTGTTATCGTAGTTGAAGTTGCTGGTGTTGTAGTTGAGGGTGCAACTGTTTTCCTAGTTTCAGTTGCTGGTGTTGTTGAGGGGGCAACTGTTGTGGTAGCTGATGTTGGTGTTGTTGATGGGACAACTGTTGTAGTTGATGTTGCCGGTGTTGTGGTTGAGGTTGCAACTGTTGTGGTAGCTGATGTTGGTGTTGTGGATGAGGGGGCAACTGTTATCGTAGTTGAAGTTGCTGGTGTTGTAGTTGAGGGGGCAACTGTTGTCATAGTTTCAGTTGCTGGTGTTGTTGAGGGGGCAACTGTTGTGGTAGCTGATGTTGGTGTTGTTGAGGGGGCAACTGTAGTAGTTGAAGTTGCTGGTGTTGTAGTTGAGGGGGCAACTGTTGTAGTTGAAGTTGCTGGTGTTGTTGATGGGACAACTGTTGTAGTTGATGTTGCCTGTGTTGTGGTAGAGGGTGCAACTTTTGTTGTTGACGTTGCTGGTGTTGTTGAGGTGGCAACTGTTGTAGTTGATGTTGCTGGTGTTGTGGTTGAGGAGGCCTTTGTTGTTATAGTTGATTGTGCTGGTGTTGTGGTTGAGGGGGCAACTGTTGTTGTAGTTGAAGTTGTTGGTGAAGTGGTTGAGGCTGTAACTGTTGTTGTAGTTGAAGGTGTTGGTGATGTGGTTGAGGGGGCATTTGTTGTTGTAGCTGATGTTGCTGGTGTTGTGGTTGAGGGGAATACTGTTGTAGTTGATGTTGCTGGTATTGTTGCCAATGGAGCATCTGTTGTGGTAGATGATATTGCAGGTGTTGTGGTTGAGGGGGCAACTGTTGTTGTTGTTGATGTAGTTGCTGGTGTTGTTGATGGAACAACTGTTGTAGTTGATGTTGCTGGTGTTGTGGATGAGGGGCCAACTGTTGTAGTTGAAGTTGCTGGTGTTGTGGTTGAGGTGGCAACTGTTGTGGTAGCTGATGTTGGTGTTGTGGTTGAGGGGGAAACTGTTATCGTAGTTGAAGTTGCTGGTGTTGTAGTTGAGGGTGCAACTGTTTTCCTAGTTTCAGTTGCTGGTGTTGATGAGGGGGCAACTGTTGTGGTAGCTGATGTTGGTGTTGTTGATGGGACAACTGTTGTAGTTGATGTTGCCGGTGTTGTGGTTGAGGTTGCAACTGTTGTTGTTGATGTAGTTGCTGGTGTTGTTGATGGAACAACTGTTGTAGTTGATGTTGCTGGTGTTGTGGATGAGGGGGCAACTGTTGTAGTTGAAGTTGCTGGTGTTGTTGATGGGACAACTGTTGTAGTTGATGTTGCCTGTGTTGTGGTAGAGGGGGCAACCGTTGATGTTGTTGGTGTTGTAGTTGAGGGGGCAACTGTTGTAGTTGACGTTGCTTGCATTGTGGTTGAGGGTGCATCTATTGTTGTTGATGTAGTTGGTGTTGTTGAGAGGGTACCTGTTTTAGTTGATGTTGCTGTTGTTGTGGTTGAGGGGGCATCTGTTGTTGTAGTTGATGTGTCTGGTGTTATGGTTGAGGGGGCAAATGTTGTTGATGATGTAGTTGGTGTTGTTGAGGGGGCAACTGTTGTGGTAGTTGATGTAGCTGGTGTTGTGATTGAGGGGGCAACTGTTGTACTTGATGTTGCTGGTGTTGTGGATGAGGGGGCAACTGTTGTTGGAGTTGATGTTGCTGGTGTTGTTGTCCGGACAACTGTTGTAGTTGATGTTGCTGGTGTTGTGGTTGAGGGTGCAAATGTTGTAGTTGATGTTGCTGGTGTTGTGGATGAGGGGGCAACTGTTGTGGTAGCTGATGCTGGTGTTGTGGTTGAGGGGGCAACTGTTGTAGTTGATATCTCTGGTGTTGTGGTTGAGGTGGCAACTGTTGTGGTAGCTGATGTTGGTGTTGTGGTTGAGGGGGAAACTGTTATCGTAGTTGAAGTTGCTGGTGTTGTAGTTGAGGGTGCAACTGTTTTCCTAGTTTCAGTTGCTGGTGTTGTTGAGGGGGCAACTGTTGTGGTAGCTGATGTTGGTGTTGTTGATGGGACAACTGTTGTAGTTGATGTTGCCGGTGTTGTGGTTGAGGTTGCAACTGTTGTGGTAGCTGATGTTGGTGTTGTGGATGAGGGGGCAACTGTTATCGTAGTTGAAGTTGCTGGTGTTGTAGTTGAGGGGGCAACTGTTGTCATAGTTTCAGTTGCTGGTGTTGTTGAGGGGGCAACTGTTGTGGTAGCTGATGTTGGTGTTGTTGAGGGGGCAACTGTAGTAGTTGAAGTTGCTGGTGTTGTAGTTGAGGGGGTAACTGTTGTCATACTTTCAGTTGCTGGTGTTGTAGAGGGGGCAACTGTTGTGGTAGCTGATGTTGGTGTTGTTGAGGGGGCAACTGTTGTAGTTGATGTTGCTGGTGTTGTGGTTGAGGGGGCAACTGTTGTAGTTGATATCGCTGGTG
Source organism: Notolabrus celidotus (assembly GCF_009762535.1). Classification (NCBI taxonomy): domain Eukaryota; kingdom Metazoa; phylum Chordata; class Actinopteri; order Labriformes; family Labridae; genus Notolabrus; species Notolabrus celidotus. The sequence continues at coordinate 29,825,738 of NC_048281.1, read as the reverse complement.
TTGTGGATGAGGGGGCAACTGTTGTGGTAGTTGATGTTGCTGGTGTTGTTGAGGGGGCATTTGTTTTTGTAGTTGATATTTCTGGTGTTGTGGATGAGGGGGCATTTGTTGTTGTAGTTGATGTTGATGGTGAAGTGGTTGAGGCTGTAACTGTTGTTGTAGTTGAAGGTGTTGGTGATGTGGTTGAGGGTGCAACTTTTGTTGTTGAAGTTGCTGGTGTTGTTGAGGTGGCAACTGCTGTAGTTGATGTTGCTGGTGTTGTGGTTGAGGGGGCCTTTGTTGTTATAGTTGATTGTGCTGGTGTTGTGGTTGAGGGTGCAACTGTTGTTGTTGATGTAGTTGGTGTTGAGGGGGCAACTGTTGTAGTTGATTTTGCTGGGGTTGTGGTTGAGGTGAATACTGTTGTAGTTGAAAGTGCTGGTGTTGTGATTAAGGGGGCAACTGTTATAGTAGATATTGATGGCGTTGTGGTTGAGGGGGAATTTGTTGTTGTAGTTGTTGCTGGTGTTGTGATTGAGGGTGCAACTTTTGTTGTTGAAGTTGCTGGTGTTGTTGAGGTGGCAACTGTTGTAGTTGATGTTGCTGGTGTTGTGGTTGAGGAGGCCTTTGTTGTTATAGTTGATTGTGCTGGTGTTGTGGTTGAGGGGGCAACTGTTGTTGTAGTTGAAGTTGTTGGTGAAGTGGTTGAGGCTGTAACTGTTGTTGTAGTTGAAGGTGTTGGTGATGTGGTTGAGGGGGCATTTGTTGTTGTAGCTGATGTTGCTGGTGTTGTGGTTGAGGGGAATACTGTTGTAGTTGATGTTGCTGGTATTGTTGCCAATGGAGCATCTGTTGTGGTAGATGATATTGCAGGTGTTGTGGTTGAGGGGGCAACTGTTGTTGTTGAAGTTGCTGGTGTTGTTGAGGTGGCAACTGTTGTAGTTGATGTTGCTGGTGTTGTGGCTACGGGGGCAACTGTTGATGTTGTTGGTGTTGTAGTTGAGGGTGCAACTGTAGTTGTTGCTGATGTAGTTGGTGTTGTTGAGGGGGCAACTTTTGTAGTTGATGTTGCTGGGGTTGTAGTTGAGGGGACAACTGTTGATGTTGTTGGAGTTGTAGTTGAGAAGGCAACTGTTGCAGTTGATGCTGGTGTTGTCGTTGAGGTGAATACTGTTTTAGTTGAAATTGCTGGTGTTGTGATTGAGGGTGCAACTTTTGTTGTTGAATTTGCTGGTGTTGTTGAGGTGGCAACTGTTGTAGTTGATGTTGCTGGTGTTGTGGTTGAGGGGGCCTTTGTTTTTATAGTTAATTGTGCTCGTGTTGTGGTTGAGGGGGCAACTGTTGTTGTAGTTGAAGTTGTTGGTGAAGTGGTTGAGGCTGTAACTGTTGTTGTAGTTGAAGGTGTTGGTGATGTGGTTGAGGGGGCATTTGTTGTTGTAGCTGATGTTGCTGGTGTTGTGGTTGAGGAGAATACTGTTGTAGTTGATGTTGCTGGTATTGTTGCCAATGGAGCATCTGTTGTGGTAGATGATATTGCAGGTGTTGTGGTTGAGGGGGCAACTGTTGTTGTTGTTGATGTAGTTGCTGGTGTTGTTGACGGAACAACTGTTGTAGTTGATGTTGCTGGTGTTGTGGATGAGGGGGCAACTGTTGTAGTTGAAGTTGCTGGTGTTGTTGATGGGACAACTGTTGTAGTTGATGTTGCCTGTGTTGTGGTAGAGGGTGCAACTTTTGTTGTTGAAGTTGCTGGTGTTGTTGAGGTGGCAACTGTTGTAGTTGACGTTGCTTGCATTGTGGTTGAGGGTGCATCTGTTGTTGTTGATGTAGTTGGTGTTGTTGAGAGGGTACCTGTTTTAGTTGATGTTGCTGTTGTTGTGGTTGAGGGGGCATTTGTTGTTGTAGTTGATGTGTCTGGTCTTATGGTTGAGGGGGCAAATGTTGTTGATGATGTAGTTGGTGTTGTTGAGGGGGCAACTGTTGTGGTAGTTGATGTAGCTGGTGTTGTGATTGAGGGGGAAACTGTTGTACTTGATGTTGCTGGTGTTGTGGATGAGGGGGCAACTGTTGTTGGAGTTGATGTTGCTGGTGTTGTTGTCGAGACAACTGTTGTAGTTGATATTGCTGGCATTGTGGTTGAGGGGGAAACTGTTGTAGTTGATGCTCCTGGTGTTGTGGATGAGGGGGCAACTGTTGTTGTAGTTGATGTTGCTGGTGTTGATGGGACAACTGTTATAGTTGATTGTGCTGGTGTTGTGGTTGAGGGGGAAACTGTTGTAGTTGAAGTTTTTGGTGAAGTGGTTGAGGCTGTAACTGTTGTTGTAGTTGAAGGTGTTGGTGATGTGGTTGAGGGTGCAACTTTTGTTGTTGAAGTTGCTGGTGTTGTTGAGGTGGCAACTGTTGTAGTTGATGTTGCTGGTGTTGTGGTTGAGGGGGCATTTGTTGTTATAGTTGATTGTGCTGGTGTTGTGGTTGAGGCTGTAACTGTTGTTGTAGTTGAAGGTGTTGGTGATGTGGTTGAGGGGGCATTTGTTGTTGTAGCTGATGTTGCTGGTGCTGTGGTTGAAGGGGAGAATGTTGTAGTCGGTGTGGTGGTAGGGGCAGCTACTGTGCTGGGAGGGTCAACTGTGGTAGTTGTTTTCAAAGTTGTAGCAGGGGCAGCTGTGGTAGTTGTTGCCAAAGTTGTTGCAGGAGCAGCTGTGGTAGTTGTTGTCAAAGTTGTGACAGGGGCAACAGTGGTAGTTGTAGCCAAAGTTGTGACTGGGGCAGCTGTGGTAGTAGTTGTCAAAGTTGTAGCAGGGGCAACTGTGGTAGTTGTTGTCAAAGTTGTAGCAGGGGCAACTGTGGTAGTTGTTGTCAAAGTTGTAGCAGGGGCAACTGTGGTAGTTATTGTCGAAGTTGTTGCAGGGGCAACTGTGGTAGTTGTAGCCAAAGTTGCGACTGGGGCAGCTGTGGTAGTAGTTGTCAAAGTTGTAGCAGGGGCAACTGTGGTAGTTATTGTCGAAGTTGTTGCAGGGGCAACTGTGGTAGTTGTAGCCAAAGTTGCGACTGGGGCAGCTGTGGTAGTAGTTGTCAAAGTTGTAGCAGGGGCAGCTGTGGTAGTTATTGTCGAAGTTGTTGCAGGGGCAGCTGTGGTAGTTGTTGTCAAAGTTGTGATAGGGGCAACTGTGGTAGTTGCAGTCAAAGTTGTTGCAGGGGCAACTGTGGTAGTTGTTGTCAAAGTTGTGACTGGGGCAGCTGTGGTAGTTGTAGCCAAAGTTGTAGCAGGGGCAGCTTTGGTAGTTGTTGTCAAAGTTGTTGCAGGAGCAGCTGCGGTAGTTGTTGTCGAAGTTGTAGCAGGGGCAGCTGTGGTAGTTGTTGTCAGAGTTGTTGCAGGAGCAGCTGTGGTAGTTGTTGTCAAAGTTGTGATAGGGGCAACTGTGGTCGTTGCAGTCAAAGTTGTTTCAGGTGCAACTGTGGTAGTTGTAGCCAAAGTTGTGGCAGGGGCAGCTGTGGTAGTTGTTGTCAAAGTTGTTGCCGGAGCAGCTGTGGTAGTTGTTGTCAAAGTTGTTGCAGGGGCAGCTGTGGTAGTTGTTGTCAAAGTTGTTGCAGGGGCAGCTGTGGTAGTTGTTGTCAAAGTTGTTGCAGGGGCAGCTGTGGTAGTTGTAGCCAAAGTTGTGGCAGGGGCAGCTGTGGTAGTTGTTGTCAAAGTTTCTGCAGGAGCAGCTGTGTTAGTTGTAGCCAAAGTTGTGGCAGGGGCAGCTGTGGTAGTTGTTGTCAAAGTTGTAGCAGGGGCAACTGTGGTAGTTATTGTCGAAGTTGTTGCAGGGGCTACTGTGGTAGTTGTAGCCAATGTTGTTGCAGGGGCAACTGTGGCAGTTGTTGTCAAAGTTGTTGCAGGGGCAGCTGTGGTAGTTGTTGCCAAAGTTGTTGCAGGAGCAGCTATGGTAGTTGTAGCCAACGTTGTGGCAGGGGCAGCTGTGGTAGTTGTTGTCAAAGTTGTTGCAGGGGCAGCTGTGGTAGTTGTTGTCAAAGTTGTTGCAGGGGCAGCTGTGGTAGTTGTTGCCAAAGTTGTAGCAGGGGCAGCTGTGGTAGTTGTTGTCAAAGTTGTTGCAGGGGCAGCTGTGGTAGTTGTAGCCAAAGTTGTGGCAGGGGCAGCTGTGGTAGTTGTTGTCAAAGTTTCTGCAGGAGCAGCTGTGGTAGTTGTAGCCAAAGTTGTGGCAGGGGCAGCTGTGGTAGTTGTTGTCAAAGTTGTAGCAGGGGCAACTGTGGTAGTTATTGTCGAAGTTGTTGCAGGGGCTACTGTGGTAGTTGTAGCCAATGTTGTTGCAGGGGCAACTGTGGCAGTTGTAGCCAAAGTTGTGGCAGGGGCAGCTGTGGTAGTTGTTGTCGAAGTTGTGGCAGGGGCAGCTGTGGTAGTTGTAGCCAAAGTTGCGACTGGGGCAGCTGTGGTAGTAGTTGTCAAAGTTGTTGCAGGGGCAGCTGTGGTAGTTGTTGTCAAAGTTGTTGCAGGGGCAGCTGTGGTAGTTGTTGTCAAAGTTGTAGCAGGGGCAGCTGTGGTAGTTAAAGTTGTTGCAGGGGCAGCTGTGGTAGTTGTAGTCAAAGTTGTTGCAGGGGCAACTGTGGTAGTTGTTGCCAAAGTTGTTGCAGGGGCAGCTGTGGTAGTTGTTGTCAAAGTTGTAGCAGGGGCAGCTGTGGTAGTTAAAGTTGTTGCAGGGGCAGCTGTGGTAGTTGTTGTCAAAGTTGTTACAGAGGCAGCTGTGGTAGTTGTTGTCAAAGTTGTAGCAGGGGCAGCTGTTGTAGTTAAAGTTGTAGCAGGGGCAGCTGTTGTAGTTAAAGTTGTGGCAGGGGCAGTAGTGGTGGCTAATGTGGCAGGATCAGCAGTAGAAGCAATAGTTGTAAGGGGGTCTGTAGAGGTCACTGGTGATACAGTTGCATCTGTGGTAGAAGCTGTAGTTGGTGTTATTTCTATGTCTATTCCAACATATGGCTCTTCAGGAATTTCCTCTAGTCCCCACAAGTCATAAAACACAGCATCATAATCACTGTCTCCATCTGAATATTCACTTTCCTCATCGATATAATCACCATCTTCGTCTGTAGTATCACTGTCCTCGTCTGAATTAGTTGCTGAGTCAACAGATGTTTGTGCTGTTGTTGTTGGTGTTGTGTCTGGATCAAATGATCCAACAGGAATTTCTTCAAAGTCCCACAAGTCAAATACGTCAAGTTCCTGTAGAGATCTCTTACGATGATGTCTTGCTTTTTGTTGGCAACAAACTGCCATCATAGTGCAAAGATTCCCAGCAGAGTCAAGGAAAACCAGTCCAAAGCCAGAGTCCTGTGAAAATTCTCACAGTTTTTTATTTGGAAATTTACATGGAAAACTATGCATTTCCTTATAACTTGCACCTTGCTTACCTTGTGTGGTAACTTAAATATCTCCACCACCAAAGCATTGGGGGTGTTCCTTTGTCTTGTGAAGTATCCTTCGTTGTTGAAATAATCTGCAAAAGTGAAGACACATATGTTCAGATGTATTCTTCAACGGCAATTATCAAAGATTGATACTAAATTGATAATGGCTTGAAGAATAAAAGCCTTCCCCTGAGCGATAAACTGTCTGCATGACAAATTTCTACACAAATACAATACAGGATTTCATGATGAAAGCATGATGACCAAAAATCTGCTTAACCAGCTAGCTACAGTTGTTAAAGTATTTTTTTTTTAAACTTAAAGTTTGATTACTGGTCAAGTAAAAGTTTTCACTTGCTTCTACTATTTCATTCTTACCAAGTGCTTTCACCTTCCTCAGTGTAGTTTCACGAGGCAGCTTTACAGTGACATGTGTTGCTCTACAAGTCACCAGTGCGAATGCAGTTCGGGTTGACATTGCTGTATTCTCACAGTGTGCCGTGCCTGTCATGTTCCTCTGCAGCAGATGATCAAAATAGTGCAGTTTCAGTGGGCTGTCTCCAATCTGGAAAAATATATAAATAATTTGAGGAGGCACTGTAAAGGAAAAGTGCCAACTGGTGTGCAGATTCAGCTCAGTGGGTAGAGCAGGTGCCCCATGTACAGAGGCTACAGTCCTCATTGCCCTGGATTAATTCCCTGCATGTCCTGTCTTTCTCAAGCTGTAAATATAGGCGTGAAACAAACATTCAAAGGAAGTATATTAAACAATATATTCATAATATACACAGGAAAAACACTAAGAGCAACAACTTTGGACAAACAAATTAACATTTTACCTGCATTGCTTTCTCGCAGCCAGTATATGGAAGCCGCACCAGTGACCACCACCTATGTAGCTCAATGGAACTGTGACACTTGTCAACAAGTGACAACAACCCCGCCCCATCTGTGGAAAAACATATAAGACTTCTAACAAGAACTGTCATTCCATTTCTTCAGCATAAAAACATAATCCTGGTGGAACAAGTTTTACACACCTTCCAGACGCAGATTTGAGTATCTGATGAGTGAAAAACGCAGGGAAAGTGTTCCATTGGTGCAGCGATACTGTGGCTGGTTGAAATCTGATGTTCCTGCAACTAGATGGAGCGAAAACAAGGCAACAAAGGATGATGGAGTGTTTTTTTTTTCTAGTATTCAAAACAATTTTCTATTTTGGGACTGGTAAAGAAGCTCCAATTATTGATCCAGAGGATCCACCAAACAAAGAGATGTTAATCAACCCAATAGTGGATTTTAAAGACAGGCCAGGTAAGCATATGGAGACTCATATGCAGAATCACTATACAGAAAATCTAGACAATTTTCTCCTCTAATTTCTCAAATTTCTCCCTCATTATTTTCTGTTCCAGCAATCAACCAAGACATATTTCTGTTTGATGTTAATTGATGTTAAAAACCTTTTTTTTTATAATGGGATACAGATTATGTAAGTATGGGTAAACTTTAACAATTTGCATTGAAATCATCTACTGAAGACATGGGATTCACCCAGGTCCGCAACAAATAAATATCATCAAAATGTAATGAATGGTTTGTTGTATTTCACAATTTATTGGTTTGATGTGTAGACCATCAAGTATAGTGAGAAATGTCTGAATCACAATTTCTCTGACACCAATTTAGTGTCAACCAACATAGAATGAAAACAATAAGATAGGCCTTCTCAAATTCAAAAAAAAAAGAAATCCTTTTGTATCTCTAACCTGATATAAACATGCGGCTATGTTAAACATAGAAAAACCAGGTGGTAAGTAAATTTCATCAATCAAACAAACAAAATGGCAGAATTGTTATGAAGGCCTGTCACAAATTGTTGCTGTTAAGAGATAAACACAGACTTTTGAGAAGCTGTAGGCTTACTTTTGATCTAAGGAGGCTATGTGAAAAATAATGCACAATAACAATGCATTAGGCTATTTCAATTTAAAGCTTAAAAAAACATCTTGCTTGTTTTCACCATTGTATTTTACAGTTTTGTTCAGTAGCCTGTGAATTTTGAAGTTTGTTGTGTTGTTCTCACCCTGGAGAAATTTCCAGACCGGTGCAGAGAAACTCTTGTGGGTCCTTGCTCTCATAGCAGCAGGCTGTCCCACATCACAGTCATAAAGCTCGTCCTGGCCAGTCAAATGTCCATGTAGGTACCAGTGGCTTGCCACATTGTTGAGCTGGGCTAGTGATAAAGTAATCCAAACCCAAGCCATCATTGCCAAAACTATGACATAGCTCTGGTCCATTATGCTCCTCTTTGCCGCCAGACGAGACCGAGATCCCGACTGAGAAACAGGAACAACTGCGCAGCTGCCCCTTATTTCTGCTTGATTAGATCCAAAAGCTGCTAAGGTGTGGTTTTTTGTGACCAATGGGAGGTGTAGGGTGCTGAATATGTGATCAATCAAAACTTCTTAATCATTTTTGTAGATGCAGATTAAAACAAACCACATCATTTAAATGAAGCATAAAGGAAGTTTAACTGCTAACGTGACCGTCATTTGCGGCCACATAACCTCTGAATCTCAGAAGCTAGTTAGGGAGGGTCAGTCCTGGAAGTGCTTGAATTGGAGTCTGTTCAACAGGTTCTTTGGACTCTCATCTTCACCACCAGCAGACACTATTCCATCCTCTGTGAAGGACTTTTTTTGGTCAATTAAAAGTGCTGTGACACAGCATAATGTATTTGGCTTCATATCATGCACTTTTATATCATTTGGATCAGCTGTTAAAAATATAACTATAACAATATATGTATTTATATAAACAATGTTCAGCATCATAAAGTTTCAAATGTTTTTGTAAACACTGAAAAAGATTGATGTAGTGTGAAGTTGAATTATACCAAGACTGCTGGAATTTACTTTGAATGGTTAATAACTCACTTTCGACATAACCACATGATGTAAGTTTGATAATAAGAGGCCATACAGTGTACTTTTACTGACATTTGATGGCGATATTCAACCCCCCCCCCATGTGGAAAATGGATAGTGTGTTATAAAACTAATAACAGACTGTTAGTGTGCAGGTAGGTAGTGATAATGGCTCAGTAACATTCATTCAAGTTTCACAGAAAAGTGTGCTTTTAAGTGGCAGTAAACCCTAGAGAAGGAAAATCCTTGAATATGACAGTAGGTAAAATGTCTCTAAGCAGTTCAAGAAACGTTATCAGTTCATGAAGACAGCAAACTTAAAAACTCCACAGATTAATGGTAGCGTCTGCACATCATTAAATGTCATCATATGAGTTCAAACTTGTGTTAAAGGATTCCCTGTGGACTGTGGTGAAATCAAAATATGTTGCAGCTATGCAGGATATATGATTTAAATACAGCCATAAAAATAAATGATTCAGGTCAGGTTTATGTAAAAGATATACCAACATTAAGTAAAAATATAGGGAAATGTACAAGTCAATGTTCAATATATTCTGGAATTTTTTTTACTTTTTTACAATTGATTAAAAAGTGCTTGTGTCACATTTCCAAGTTGCCTAATATCAATTCTCTATGTCGTTGTAGAGGAGACTGCCATCGTGGAGGAGGAGAAAGAGGACGTGTCGCTGGTGGTTAGTGAGCTGTCCATTGTGGTCGTTAAGGGGTTACTGCCTGTTGTTGTCAAGCCAAGCCCAGTGGTCGTAAAGGGGCCACTAGTTGTGGTGAGAAGCACACTGGTAGAAGTAGGCAGTGCACTGGTGACGGTGAGGGGAGCACTGGTTGTAGTCTGAGGTACACTGGTAGTGGTTGGGTGTGCACTGGTGGTAGTAGAAGCGATGCTGGTTGTGCTGGATGAAAGGAAACCGGTTGTTGTTTGGAGGACATTCGTTGTTGTTGAGATAGACATTGTGGTTGAGGCAGGCAGTGCGGTTGTGGTAGAGGAGACATCTGGTGTCATGGTTGATGAGGAGCTGGTGGTTGTAGTGGAGGAAGAACCAGTTGTGGTTGGAAGGGCGTTGGTTGTTGTAGTAGAAGGGTTGCGTGTTGCTAGGCTTGAGGAGGTAAATGCTGTTGTGGTAGAGGGGGCATCAGTCGTTGAGGTCAAGGGAGTATCTGGGAGTGTGGTTGAGGGTGGACCACTTGAGGTTGAAAATGAGTTGGTTGTTGAAGAGGATGCACTGGTTGTGCTAGAAGCTAGGAAGCTGGTAATTGAAGTTGAAGGGTAGCTGGTTGTTGAAGCTGAGGGATTGCAGGTCATTAGGGTGGAAGAGGCAATTGCTGTTGTGGTGGAGGGGGCATCTATTGTTGTGCTTGAAGAGCCAACATTTGTTGAGGTCGAGGTAGCATCAGGGCTTGTGGTTGAAGCATAACTTGTTGCACTGGTTATAGGGATATTGGTTGTTGAGGTTGATGAGGGGCTGACAGTAATAGTTGAGGGGAAGCCTGTTGTAGTTGAGGGGTTGCTAGTTGTTGACGTTAAAAGGGGTCCTGATGTTGTTGTAGCAGGGGGCACTGTTGCTGTAGTAGAGGGATCTACTGTTGTGGAAGAGGAAACCACTATTGCTGTGGTAGAGGAGACATCTGTTGTAGCCAAAGGTGCACCAGGGGTCATGGTTGATGAGGATGCACTGGTGGGTGTAGTGGAGGAAGAACCAGTTGTGGTTGGAAATGCGTTGGTTGTTGTTGAAGAGGATGCACTGGTTGTGCTAGAAGGTAGGAAGCTGGTCATTGAAGTTGGAGGGTTGCTGGTTGTTGAAGTTGAGGGATTGCTGGTTATTAGGGTGGAGGAGGCAATTGCTGTTGTGGTAGAGGGGGCATCTGTTGTTGAAGTCAAGGGGGTGACTGGGGTTGTGGTTGAGGGGGGACCACTTGTCGTTGAAAATGAGTTGGCTGTTGTTGAAGAGGATGCACTGGTTGTGCTAGAAGGTATGAAGCTGGTTATTGAAGTTGAAGGGTTGCTGGTTGTTGAAGTTGAGGGATTGCTGGTTATTAGGGTAGAGGGGGCAATAGCTGTTGTGCTTAAAGAGCCCACATTTTTTGTGGTCGAGGTAGCATCAGGGCTTGTGGTTGAAGCAAAACTTGTACTGGTAATAGGGATATTGGTTGTTGAGGTGGATGAGGGGCTGACAGTAATAGTTGAGGGGAAGCCTGTTGTAGTTGAGGGGTTGCTAGTTGTTGTTAAAAGGGGCCCTGATGTTGTTGTAGCAGGGGGCACTGTTGCTGTGGTAGAGGGATCTACTGTTGTGGAAGAGGAAACCACTATTGCTGTGGTAGAGGGGACATCTGTTGTTGTAGCCAAAGGTGCATCAGTGGTCATGGTTGATGAGGAGCTGGTGGGTGTAGTGGAGGAAGAAGCAGTCGTGGTCGGAAGGGCGTTGGTTGTTGTAGTTGAAGGGTTGCTGCTTGCTAGGCTAGAGCTCAGTGCTGTTGTGGTAGAGGGGGCATCTGTCGTTGAGGTCGAGGGGGTGACTGGGGTTGTGGTTGAGGGGGGACCACTTCTGGTTGAAAATGAATTGGTTGTTGTAGAGGGTGCACTGGTTGTGCTCATAAGGGGGGTACTGGTAACTGGAGTAAAGGGGGTTGTTGATGAAGAGGATGCACTGGTTGTGCTAGAAGGTAGGAAGCTGGTTATTGAAGTTGAAGGGTTGCTGGTTGTTGAAGTTGAGGGATTGCTGGTTATTAGGGTAGAGGGGGCAATTGCTGTTGTGCTTAAAGAGCCCACATTTTTTGTGGTCGAGGTAGCATCAGGGCTTGTGGTTGAAGCAAAACTTGTACTGGTAATAGGGATATTGGTTGTTGAGGTTGATGAGGGGCTGACAGTCATAGTTGAGGGGAAGCCTGTTGTAGTTGAGGGGTTGCTAGTTGTTGTTAAAAGGGGCCCTGATGTTGTTGTAGCAGGGGGCACTGTTGCTGTGGTAGAGGGATCTACTGTTGTGGAAGAGGAAACCACTGTTGCTGTGGTAGAGGGATCTACTGTTGTGGAAGAGGAAACCACTATTGCTGTGGTAGAGGGGACATCTGCTGTTGTAGCCAAAGGTGCATCAGTGGTCATGGTTGATGAGGAGCTGGTGGGTGTAGTGGAGGAAGAAACAGTTGTGGTCGGAAGGGCGTTGGTTGTTGTAGTTGAAGGGTTGCTGCTTGCTAGGCTAGAGGTCAGTGCTGTGGTGGTAGATGGGGCATCTGTCGTTGAGGTCGAGGGGGTGACTGGGGTTTTGGTTGAGGGGGGACCACTTGTGGTTGAAAATGAATTGGTTGTTGATGAAGAGGATGCACTGGTTGTGCTAGAAGGTAGGAAGCTGGTCATTGAAGTTGAAGGGTTGCTGGTTGTTGAAGTTGAGGGATTGCTGGTTATTAGGGTGGAGGAGGCAATTGCTGTTGTGGTGGAGGGGGCATCTGTTGTTGAAGTCAAGGGGGTGACTGGGGTTGTGGTTGAGGGGGGACCACTTGTCGTTGAAAATGAGTTGGCTGTTGTTGAAGAGGATGCACTGGTTGTGCTAGAAGGTAGGAAGCTGGTTATTGAAGTTGAAGGGTTGCTGGTTGTTGAAGTTGAGGGATTGCTGGTTATTAGGGTAGAGGGGGCAATAGCTGTTGTGCTTAAAGAGCCCACATTTTTTGTGGTCGAGGTAGCATCAGGGCTTGTGGTTGAAGCAAAACTTGTACTGGTAATAGGGATATTGGTTGTTGAGGTTGATGAGGGGCTGACAGTCATAGTTGAGGGGAAGCCTGTTGTAGTTGAGGGGTTGCTAGTTGTTGACGTTAAAAGGGGCCCTGATGTTGTTGTAGCAGGGGGCACTGTTGCTGTGGTAGAGGGATCTACTGTTGTGGAAGAGGAAACCACTATTGCTGTGGTAGAGGGGACATCTGTTGTTGTAGCCAAAGGTGCATCAGGGGTCATGGTTGATGAGGAGCTGGTGGGTGTAGTGGAGAAAGAACCAGTTGTGGTCGGAAGGGTGTTGGTTGTTGTAGTTGAAGGGTTGCTGCTTGCTAGGCTAGAGCTCAGTGCTGTTGTGGTAGAGGGGGCATCTGTCGTTGAGGTCGAGGGGGTGACTGGGGTTGTGGTTGAGGGGGGACCACTTGTGGTTGAAAATGAATTGGTTGTTGTTGAAGAGGATGCACTGGTTGTGCTAGAAGGTAGGAAGCTGGTTATTGAAGTTGGAGGGTTGCTGGTTGTTGAAGTTGAGGGATTGCTGGTTATTAGGGTGGAGGAGGCAATTGCTGTTGTGGTGGAGGGGGCATCTGTTGTTGAAGTCAAGGGGGTGACTGGGGTTGTGGTTGAGGGGGGACCACTTGTCGTTGAAAATGAGTTGGCTGTTGTTGAAGAGGATGCACTGGTTGTGCTAGAAGGTAGGAAGCTGATTATTGAAGTTGGAGGGTTGCTGGTTGTTGAAGTTGAGGGATTGCTGGTTATTAGGGTGGAGGAGGCAATTGCTGTTGTTGTTGAGGGGGCAACTGATGTAGTTGATATCGCTGGTGTTGTGGTTGAGGGGGCAACTGTTGTGGTAGCTGATGTTGGTGTTGTGGATGAGGGGGCAACTGTTATCGTAGTTGAAGTTGCTGGTGTTGTAGTTGAGGGGGCAACTGTTGTCATAGTTTCAGTTGCTGGTGTTGTTGAGGAGGCAACTGTTGTGGTAGCTGATGTTGGTGTTGAGGGGACAACTGTTGTAGTTGAAGTTGCTGGTGTTGTAGTTGAGGGGGCAACTGTTGTCATAGTTTCAGTTGCTGGTGTTGTTGAGAGGGAAACTGTTGTGGTAGCTGATGTTGGTGTTGTTGAGGGGGCAACTGTTGTAGTTGATGTTGCTGGTGTTGTGGTTGAGGGGGCAACTGTTGTGGTAGCTAATGTTGGTGTTGTAGTTGAGGGGGCAACTGTTGTTGTTGTAGTTGCTGCTGTTGTTGATGAGACAACTGTTGTAGTTGATGTTGCCGGTGTTGTGGTTGAGGAGGCAACTGTTGTAGTTGATGTTGCTGGTGTTGTGGTTGAGGGGGCAACTTTTGTCATAGTTTCAGTTGCTGGTGTTGTTGAGGGGGCAACTGTTGTGGTAGCTGATGTTGTTGTTGTTGAGGGGGCAACTGTTGTAGTTAATGTTGCTGGTGTTGTGGTTGAGGGGGCAACTGTTGTGGTAGCTAATGTTGGTGTTGTTGTTGAGGGGGCAACTGTTGTTGTTGTAGTTGCTGCTGTTGTTAATGGGACACCTGTTGTAGTTGATGTTGCTGGTATTGTTGTCAATGGAGCATCGGTTGTGGTAGATGATGTTGCTGGTGTTGTGGTTGAGGGGGCAACTGTTGTTGTTGCTGATGTAGTTGCTGGTGTTGTTGATGGAACAACTGTTGAAGTTGATGTTGCTGGTGTTGTGTGCGAGGGGGAAACTGTTGTAGTTGATGTTGCTGGTGTTGTGGTAGAGGGGGCAACCATTGATGTTGTTGGTGTTGTAGTTGATGGGACAACTGTTGTAGTTGATGTTGCCGGTGTTGTGGTTGAGGAGGCAACTGTTGTAGTTGATGTTGCTGGTGTTGTGGTTGAGGGGGCAACTTTTGTCATAGTTTCAGTTGCTGGTGTTGTTGAGGGGGCAACTGTTGTGGTAGCTGATGTTGCTGGTGTTGTGGATGAGAGGGCATTTGTTGTTGTAGTTGATGTTGCTGGTGTTGTGGTTGAGGGGGCAACTGTTGTCATAGTTTCAGTTGAGGGGGCAACTGTTGTGGTAGCTGATGTTGGTGTTGTTGAGGGGGCAACTGTTGTAGTTGATTTTGCCGGTGTTGTGGTTGAGGAGGCAACTGTTGTAGTTGATGTTGCTGGTGTTGTGGTTGAGGGGGCAACTTTTGTCATAGTTTCAGTTGCTGGTGTTGTTGAGGGGGCAACTGTTGTGGTAGCTGATGTTGCTGGTGTTGTGGATGAGAGGGCATTTGTTGTTGTAGTTGATGTTGCTGGTGTTGTGGTTGAGGGGGCAACTGTTGTCATAGTTTCAGTTGAGGGGGCAACTGTTGTGGTAGCTGATGTTGGTGTTGTTGAGGGGGCAACTGTTGAAGTTGAAGTTGCTGGTGTTGTAGTTGAGGGGGCAACTGTTATCATAGTTTCAGTTGCTGGTGTTGTTGAGGGGGCAACTGTTGTGGTAGCTGATGTTGCTGGTGATGTGGATGAGAGGGCATTTGTTGTTGTAGTTGATGTTGCTGGTGTTGTGGTTGAGGGGGCAACTGTTGTCATCGTTTCAGTTGCTGGTGTTGTTGAGGGGGCAACTGTTGTAGTTGATGTTGCTGGTTTTGTGGTTGAGGGGGCAACTGTTGTGGTAGCTAATGTTGGTGTTGTAGTTGAGGGGGCAACTGTTGTTGTTGTAGTTGCTGCTGTTGATGGGACAACTGTTGTAGTTGATGTTGCCGGTGTTGTGGTTGATGGGACAACTGTTGTAGTTGATGTTGCCGGTGTTGTGGTTGAGGGGGCAACTGTTGTAGTTGATATCGCTGGTGTTGTGGTTGAGGGGGCAACTGTTGTGGTAGCTGATGTTGGTGTTGTTGAGGGGGCAACTGTTGTAGTTGATGTTGCTGGTGTTGTAGTTGAGGGGGCAACTGTTGTTGTTGTAGTTGCTGCTGTTGATGACACAACTGTTGTAGTTGATGTTGCCGGTGTTGTGGTTGAGGAGGCAACTGTTGTAGTTGATGTTGCCGGTGTTGTGGTTGATGGGACAACTGTTGTAGTTGATGTTGCCGGTTTTGTTTTTGAGTGGGCAACTGTTGTAGTTGATATCGCTGGTGTTGTGGTTGAGGGGGCAACTGTTGTGGTAGCTGATGTTGGTGTTGTGGATGAGGGGGCAACTGTTATCGTAGTTGAAGTTGCTGGTGTTGTAGTTGAGGGGGCAACTGTTGTGGTAGCTGATGTTGGTGTTGTTGAGGGGGCAACTGTTGTAGTTGATGTTGCTGGTGTTGTAGTTGAGGGGGCAACTGTTGTTGTTGTAGTTGCTGCTGTTGATGGGACAACTGTTGTAGTTGATGTTGCCGGTGTTGTGGTTGAGGAGGCAACTGTTGTAGTTGATGTTGCCGGTGTTGCGGTTGATGGGACAACTGTTGTAGTTGATGTTGCCGGTGTTGTGGTTGAGGGGGCAACTGTTGTAGTTGATATCGCTGGTGTTGTGGTTGAGGGGGCAACTGTTGTGGTAGCTGATGTTGGTGTTGTGGATGAGGGGGCAACTGTTGTAGTTGATGTTGCTGGTGTTGTAGTTGAGGGGGCAACTGTTGTCATACTTTCAGTTGCTGGTGTTGTTGAGGGGGCAACTGTTGTGGTAGCTGATGTTGGTGTTGTGGATGAGGGGGCATTTGTTGTTGTAGTTGATGTTGCTGGTGGTGTGGATGAGGGGGCATTTGTTGTTGTAGTTGATGATGCTGGTGTTGTGGTTGAGGGGGAAACTGTTATCGTTGTTGAAGTTGCTGGTGTTGTAGTTGAGGGTGCAACTGTTTTCCTAGTTTCAGTTGCTGGTGTTGTTGAGGGGGCAACTGTTGTGGTAGCTGATGTTGGTGTGGTTGAGGGTGCAACTTTTGTTGTTGAAGTTGCTGGTGTTGTGGTTGAGGGGGCCTTTGTTGTTATAGTTGATTGTGCTGGTGTTGTGGTTGAGGGTGCAACTGTTGTTGTTGATGTAGTTGGTGTTGAGGGGGCAACTGTTGTAGTTGATGTTGCTGGGGTTGTGGTTGAGGTGAATACTGTTGTAGTTGAAATTGCTGGTGTTGTGATTAAGGGGGCAACTGTTGTAGTAGATATTGATGGCGTTGTGGTTGAGGGGGAATTTGTTGTTGTAGTTGTTGCTGGTGTTGTGGTTGAGGGTGCAACTTTTGTTGTTGAAGTTGCTGGTGTTGTTGAGGTGGCAACTGTTGTAGTTGATGTTGCTGGTGTTGTGGCTAAGGGGGCAACTGTTGATGTTGTTGGTGTTGTAGTTGAGGGTGCAACTGTAGTTGTTGCTGATGTAGTTGGTGTTGTTGAGGGGGCAACTGTTGTAGTTGATGTTGCTGGGGTTGTGGTTGAGGGGACAACTGTTGATGTTGTTGGAGTTGTAGTTGAGAAGGCAACTGTTGCAGTTGATGCTGGTGTTGTCGTTGAGGTGAATACTGTTTTAGTTGAAATTGCTGGTGTTGTGGTTGAGGGTGCAACTTTTGTTGTTGAAGTTGCTGGTGTTGTTGAGGTGGCAACTGTTGTAGTTGATGTTGCTGGTGTTGTGGTTGAGGGGGCCTTTGTTGTTATAGTTGATTGTGCTGGTGTTGTGGTTGAGGGGGCAACTGTTGTTGTAGTTGAAGTTGTTGGTGAAGTGGTTGAGGCTGTAACTGTTGTTGTAGCTGATGTTGCTGGTGTTGTGGTTGAGGGGAATACTGTTGTAGTTGAAGTTGCTGGTATTGTTGCCAATGGAGCACCTGTTGTGGTAGATGATATTGCAGGTGTTGTGGTTGAGGGGGCAACTGTTGTTGTTGTTGATGTAGTTGCTGGTGTTGTTGATGGAACAACTGTTGTAGTTGATGTTGCTGGTGTTGTGGATGAGGGGGCAACTGTTGTAGTTGAAGTTGCTGGTGTTGTTGATGGGACAACTGTTGTAGTTGATGTTGCCTGTGTTGTGGTAGAGGGTGCAACTTTTGTTGTTGAAGTTGCTGGTGTTGTTGAGGTGGCAACTGTTGTAGTTGATGTTACTGGTGTTGTGGTTGAGGGGGCCTTTGTTGTTATAGTTGATTGTGCTGGTGTTGTGGTTGAGGGTGCAACTGTTGTTGTTGATGTAGTTGGTGTTGAGGGGGCAACTGTTGTAGTTGATGTTGCTGGGGTTGTGGTTGAGGTGAATACTGTTGTAGTTGAAATTGCTGGTGTTGTGATTAAGGGGGCAACTGTTGTAGTTGATGTTGCTGGTGTTGTGGTTGAGGGGGAATTTGTTGTTGTAGTTGTTGCTGGTGTTGTGGTTGAGGGTGCAACTTTTGTTGTTGAAGTTGCTGGTGTTGTTGAGGTGGCAACTGTTGTAGTTGATGTTGCTGGTGTTGTGGCTAAGGGGGCAACTGTTGATGTTGTTGGTGTTGTAGTTGAGGGTGCAACTGTAGTTGTTGCTGATGTAGTTGGTGTTGTTGAGGGGGCAACTGTTGTAGTTGATGTTGCTGGGGTTGTGGTTGAGGGGACAACTGTTGATGTTGTTGGAGTTGTAGTTGAGAAGGCAACTGTTGCAGTTGATGCTGGTGTTGTCGTTGAGGTGAATACTGTTTTAGTTGAAATTGCTGGTGTTGTGGTTGAGGGTGCAACTTTTGTTGTTGAAGTTGCCGGTGTTGTTGAGGTGGCAACTGTTGTAGTTGATGTTGCTGGTGTTGTGGTTGAGGGGGCCTTTGTTGTTATAGTTGATTGTGCTGGTGTTGTGGTTGAGGGGGCAACTGTTGTTGTAGTTGAAGTTGTTGGTGAAGTGGTTGAGGCTGTAACTGTTGTTGTAGCTGATGTTGCTGGTGTTGTGGTTGAGGGGAATACTGTTGTAGTTGATGTTGCTGGTATTGTTGCCAATGGAGCATCTGTTGTGGTAGATGATATTGCAGGTGTTGTGGTTGAGGGGGCAACTGTTGTTGTTGTTGATGTAGTTGCTGGTGTTGTTGATGGAACAACTGTTGTAGTTGATGTTGCTGGTGTTGTGGATGAGGGGGCAACTGTTGTAGTTGAAGTTGCTGGTGTTGTTGATGGGACAACTGTTGTAGTTGATGTTGCCTGTGTTGTGGTAGAGGGTGCAACTTTTGTTGTTGAAGTTGCTGGTGTTGTTGAGGTGGCAACTGTTGTAGTTGATGTTACTGGTGTTGTGGTTGAGGAGGCCTTTGTTGTTATAGTTGATTGTGCTGGTGTTGTGGTTGAGGGGGCAACTGTTGTTGTAGTTGAAGTTGTTGGTGAAGTGGTTGAGGCTGTAACTGTTGTTGTAGTTGAAGGTGTTGGTGATGTGGTTGAGGGGGCATTTGTTGTTGTAGCTGATGTTGCTGGTGTTGTGGTTGAGGGGAATACTGTTGTAGTTGATGTTGCTGGAATTGTTGCCAATGGAGCATCTGTGGTGGTAGATGATATTGCAGGTGTTGTGGTTGAGGGGGCAACTGTTGTTGTTGTTGATGTAGTTGCTGGTGTTGTTGATGAAACAACTGTTGTAGTTGATGTTGCTGGTGTTGTGGATGAGGGGGCAACTGTTGTAGTTGAAGTTGCTGGTGTTGTGGTTGAGGTGGCAACTGTTGTGGTAGCTGATGTTGGTGTTGTTGATGGGACAACTGTTGTAGTTGATGTTGCCGGTGTTGTGGTTGAGGTTGCAACTGTTGTTGTTGTTGATGTAGTTGCTGGTGTTGTTGATGGAACAACTGTTGTAGTTGATGTTGCTGGTGTTGTGGATGAGGGGGCAACTGTTGTAGTTGAAGTTGCTGGTGTTGTTGATGGGACAACTGTTGTAGTTGATGTTGCCTGTGTTGTGGTAGAGGGGGGCTACCGTTGATGTTGTTGGTGTTGTAGTTGAGGGGGCAACTGTTGTAGTTGACGTTGCTTGCATTGTGGTTGAGGGTGCATCTGTTGTTGTTGATGTAGTTGGTGTTGTTGAGAGGGTACCTGTTTTAGTTGATGTTGCTGTTGTTGTGGTTGAGGGGGCATTTGTTGTTGTAGTTGATGTGTCTGGAGTTATGGTTGAGGGGGCAAATGTTGTTGATGATGTAGTTGGTGTTGTTGAGGGGGCAACTGTTGTGGTAGTTGATGTAGCTGGTGTTGTGATTGAGGGGGCAACTGTTGTACTTGATGTTGCTGGTGTTGTTGTCCGGACAACTGTTGTAGTTGATGTTGCTGGTGTTGTGGTTGAGGGTGCAAATGTTGTAGTTGATGTTGCTGGTGTTGTGGATGAGGGGGCAACTGTTGTGGTAGCTGATGCTGGTGTTGTGGTTGAGGGGGCAACTGTTGTAGTTGATATCGCTGGTGTTGTGGTTGAGGTGGCAACTGTTGTGGTAGCTGATGCTGGTGTTGTGGTTGAGGGGGAAACTGTTATCGTAGTTGAAGTTGCTGGTGTTGTAGTTGAGGGTGCAACTGTTTTCCTAGTTTCAGTTGCTGGTGTTGTTGAGGGGGCAACTGTTGTGGTAGCTGATGTTGGTGTTGTTGATGGGACAACTGTTGTAGTTGATGTTGCCGGTGTTGTGGTTGAGGTTGCAACTGTTGTGGTAGCTGATGTTGGTGTTGTGGATGAGGGGGCAACTGTTATCGTAGTTGAAGTTGCTGGTGTTGTAGTTGAGGGGGCAACTGTTGTCATAGTTTCAGTTGCTGGTGTTGTTGAGGGGGCAACTGTTGTGGTAGCTGATGTTGGTGTTGTTGAGGGGGCAACTGTAGTAGTTGAAGTTGCTGGTGTTGTAGTTGAGGGGGCAACTGTTGTAGTTGAAGTTGCTGGTGTTGTTGATGGGACAACTGTTGTAGTTGATGTTGCTGGTGTTGTGGTTGAGGGTGCAACTTTTGTTGTTGAAGTTGCTGGTGTTGTTGAGGTGGCAACTGTTGTAGTTGATGTTGCTGGTGTTGTGGTTGAGGGGGCCTTTGTTGTTATAGTTGATTGTGCTGGTGTTGTGGTTGAGGGGGCAACTGTTGTTGTAGTTGAAGTTGTTGGTGAAGTGGTTGAGGCTGTAACTGTTGTTGTAGTTGAAGGTGTTGGTGATGTGGTTGAGGGGGCATTTGTTGTTGTAGCTGATGTTGCTGGTGTTGTGGTTGAGGGGAATACTGTTGTAGTTGATGTTGCTGGTATTGTTGCCAATGGAGCATCTGTTGTGGTAGATGATATTGCAGGTGTTGTGGTTGAGGGGGCAACTGTTGTTGTTGTTGATGTAGTTGCTGGTGTTGTTGATGGAACAACTGTTGTAGTTGATGTTGCTGGTGTTGTGGATGAGGGGGCAACTGTTGTAGTTGAAGTTGCTGGTGTTGTGGTTGAGGTGGCAACTGTTGTGGTAGCTGATGTTGGTGTTGTGGTTGAGGGGGAAACTGTTATCGTAGTTGAAGTTGCTGGTGTTGTAGTTGAGGGTGCAACTGTTTTCCTAGTTTCAGTTGCTGGTGTTGTTGAGGGGGCAACTGTTGTGGTAGCTGATGTTGGTGTTGTTGATGGGACAACTGTTGTAGTTGATGTTGCCGGTGTTGTGGTTGAGGTTGCAACTGTTGTTGTTGTTGATGTAGTTGCTGGTGTTGTTGATGGAACAACTGTTGTAGTTGATGTTGCTGGTGTTGTTGTCCGGACAACTGTTGTAGTTGAAGTTGCTGGTGTTGTTGATGGGACAACTGTTGTAGTTGATGTTGCCAGTGTTGTGGTAGAGGGGGCAACCGTTGATGTTGTTGGTGTTGTAGTTGAGGGGGCAACTGTTGTAGTTGACGCTGCTTGCATTGTGGTTGAGGGTGCATCTGTTGTTGTTGATGTAGTTGGTGTTGTTGAGAGGGTACCTGTTTTAGTTGATGTTGCTGTTGTTGTTGGTTGCGGGGGCATTTGTTGTTGTAGTTGATGTGTCTGGTGTTATGGTTGAGGGGGCAAATGTTGTTGATGATGTAGTTGGTGTTGTTGAGGGGGCAACTGTTGTGGTAGTTGATGTAGCTGGTGTTGTGATTGAGGGGGCAACTGTTGTACTTGATGTTGCTGGTGTTGTGGATGAGGGGGCAACTGTTGTTGGAGTTGATGTTGCTGGTGTTGTTGTCCGGACAACTGTTGTAGTTGATGTTGCTGGTGTTGTGGTTGAGGGTGCAAATGTTGTAGTTGATGTTGCTGGTGTTGTGGTTGAGGGGGCAACTGTTGTAGTTGATGTTACTGGTGTTGTGGATGAGGGGGCAACTGTTGTGGTAGCTGATGCTGGTGTTGTGGTTGAGGGGGCAACTGTTGTAGTTGATATCGCTGGTGTTGTGGTTGAGGTGGCAACTGTTGTGGTAGCTGATGTTGGTGTTGTGGTTGAGGGGGAAACTGTTATCGTAGTTGAAGTTGCTGGTGTTGTAGTTGAGGGTGCAACTGTTTTCCTAGTTTCAGTTGCTGGTGTTGTTGAGGGGGGCAACTGTTGTGGTAGCTGATGTTGGTGTTGTTGATGGGACAACTGTTGTAGTTGATGTTGCCGGTGTTGTGGTTGAGGTTGCAACTGTTGTGGTAGCTGATGTTGGTGTTGTAGTTGAGGGGGCAACTGTTGTCAAAGTTTCAGTTGCTGGTGTTGTTGAGGGGACAACTGTTGTGGTAGCTGATGTTGGTGTTGTTGAGGGGGCAACTGTAGTAGTTGATGTTGCTGGGGTTGTGGTTGAGGGGACAACTGTTGATGTTGTTGGAGTTGTAGTTGAGAAGGCAACTGTTGCAGTTGATGCTGGTGTTGTCGTTGAGGTGAATACTGTTTTAGTTGAAATTGCTGGTGTTGTGGTTGAGGGTGCAACTTTTGTTGTTGAAGTTGCCGGTGTTGTTGAGGTGGCAACTGTTGTAGTTGATGTTGCTGGTGTTGTGGTTGAGGGGCCTTTGTTGTTATAGTTGATTGTGCTGGTGTTGTGGTTGAGGGGGCAACTGTTGTTGTAGTTGAAGTTGTTGGTGAAGTGGTTGAGGCTGTAACTGTTGTTGTAGCTGATGTTGCTGGTGTTGTGGTTGAGGGGAATACTGTTGTAGTTGATGTTGCTGGTATTGTTGCCAATGGAGCACCTGTTGTGGTAGATGATATTGCAGGTGTTGTGGTTGAGGGGGCAACTGTTGTTGTTGTTGATGTAGTTGCTGGTGTTGTTGATGGAACAACTGTTGTAGTTGATGTTGCTGGTGTTGTGGATGAGGGGGCAACTGTTGTAGTTGAAGTTGCTGGTGTTGTTGATGGGACAACTGTTGTAGTTGATGTTGCCTGTGTTGTGGTAGAGGGTGCAACTTTTGTTGTTGAAGTTGCTGGTGTTGTTGAGGTGGCAACTGTTGTAGTTGATGTTACTGGTGTTGTGGTTGAGGAGGCCTTTGTTGTTATAGTTGATTGTGCTGGTGTTGTGGTTGAGGGGGCAACTGTTGTTGTAGTTGAAGGTGTTGGTGATGTGGTTGAGGGGGCATTTGTTGTTGTAGCTGATGTTGCTGGTGTTGTGGTTGAGGGGAATACTGTTGTAGTTGATGTTGCTGGAATTGTTGCCAATGGAGCATCTGTGGTGGTAGATGATATTGCAGGTGTTGTGGTTGAGGGGGCAACTGTTGTTGTTGTTGATGTAGTTGCTGGTGTTGTTGATGGAACAACTGTTGTAGTTGATGTTGCTGGTGTTGTGGATGAGGGGGCAACTGTTGTAGTTGAAGTTGCTGGTGTTGTGGTTGAGGTGGCAACTGTTGTGGTAGCTGATGTTGGTGTTGTTGATGGGACAACTGTTGTAGTTGATGTTGCCGGTGTTGTGGTTGAGGTTGCAACTGTTGTTGTTGTTGATGTAGTTGCTGGTGTTGTTGATGGAACAACTGTTGTAGTTGATGTTGCTGGTGTTGTGGATGAGGGGGCAACTGTTGTAGTTGAAGTTGCTGGTGTTGTTGATGGGACAACTGTTGTAGTTGATGTTGCCTGTGTTGTGGTAGAGGGGGCTACTGTTGTAGTTGACGTTGCTTGCATTGTGGTTGAGGGTGCATCTGTTGTTGTTGATGTAGTTGGTGTTGTTGAGAGGGTACCTGTTTTAGTTGATGTTGCTGTTGTTGTGGTTGAGGGGGCATTTGTTGTTGTAGTTGATGTGTCTGGAGTTATGGTTGAGGGGGCAAATGTTGTTGATGATGTAGTTGGTGTTGTTGAGGGGGCAACTGTTGTGGTAGTTGATGTAGCTGGTGTTGTGGATGAGGGGGCAACTGTTGTACTTGATGTTGCTGGTGTTGTGGATGAGGGGGCAACTGTTGTTGGAGTTGATGTTGCTGGTGTTGTTGTCCGGACAACTGTTGTAGTTGATGTTGCTGGTGTTGTGGTTGAGGGTGCAAATGTTGTAGTTGATGTTGCTGGTGTTGTGGATGAGGGGGCAACTGTTGTGGTAGCTGATGCTGGTGTTGTGGTTGAGGGGGCAACTGTTGTAGTTGATATCGCTGGTGTTGTGGTTGAGGTGGCAACTGTTGTGGTAGCTGATGCTGGTGTTGTGGTTGAGGGGGAAACTGTTATCGTAGTTGAAGTTGCTGGTGTTGTAGTTGAGGGTGCAACTGTTTTCCTAGTTTCAGTTGCTGGTGTTGTTGAGGGGGCAACTGTTGTGGTAGCTGATGTTGGTGTTGTTGATGGGACAACTGTTGTAGTTGATGTTGCCGGTGTTGTGGTTGAGGTTGCAACTGTTGTGGTAGCTGATGTTGGTGTTGTGGATGAGGGGGCAACTGTTATCGTAGTTGAAGTTGCTGGTGTTGTAGTTGAGGGGGCACTGTTGTCATAGTTTCAGTTGCTGGTGTTGTTGAGGGGGCAACTGTTGTGGTAGCTGATGTTGGTGTTGTTGAGGGGGCAACTGTAGTAGTTGAAGTTGCTGGTGTTGTAGTTGAGGGGGGCAACTGTTGTAGTTGAAGTTGCTGGTGTTGTTGATGGGACAACTGTTGTAGTTGATGTTGCTGGTGTTGTGGTTGAGGGTGCAACTTTTGTTGTTGAAGTTGCTGGTGTTGTTGAGGTGGCAACTGTTGTAGTTGATGTTGCTGGTGTTGTGGTTGAGGAGGCCTTTGTTGTTATAGTTGATTGTGCTGGTGTTGTGGTTGAGGGGGCAACTGTTGTTGTAGTTGAAGTTGTTGGTGAAGTGGTTGAGGCTGTAACTGTTGTTGTAGTTGAAGGTGTTGGTGATGTGGTTGAGGGGGCATTTGTTGTTGTAGCTGATGTTGCTGGTGTTGTGGTTGAGGGGAATACTGTTGTAGTTGATGTTGCTGGTATTGTTGCCAATGGAGCATCTGTTGTGGTAGATGATATTGCAGGTGTTGTGGTTGAGGGGGCAACTGTTGTTGTTGTTGATGTAATTGCTGGTGTTGTTGATGGAACAACTGTTGTAGTTGATGTTGCTGGTGTTGTGGTTGAGGTGGCAACTGTTGTGGTAGCTGATGTTGGTGTTGTGGTTGAGGGGGAAACTGTTATTGTAGTTGAAGTTGCTGGTGTTGTAGTTGAGGGTGCAACTGTTTTCCTAGTTTCAGTTGCTGGTGTTGTTGAGGGGGCAACTGTTGTGGTAGCTGATGTTGGTGTTGTTGATGGGACAACTGTTGTAGTTGATGTTGCCGGTGTTGTGGTTGAGGTTGCAACTGTTGTTGTTGATGTAGTTGCTGGTGTTGTTGATGGAACAACTGTTGTAGTTGATGTTGCTGGTGTTGTGGATGAGGGGGCAACTGTTGTAGTTGAAGTTGCTGGTGTTGATGGGACAACTGTTGTAGTTGATGTTGCCTGTGTTGTGGTAGAGGGGGCAACCGTTGATGTTGTTGGTGTTGTAGTTGAGGGGGCAACTGTTGTAGTTGACGTTGCTTGCATTGTGGTTGAGGGTGCATCTGTTGTTGTTGATGTAGTTGGTGTTGTTGAGAGGGTACCTGTTTTAGTTGATGTTGCTGTTGTTGTGGTTGAGGGGGCATTTGTTGTTGTACTTGATGTGTCTGGTGTTATGGTTGAGGGGGCAAATGTTGTTGATGATGTAGTTGGTGTTGTTGAGGGGGCAACTGTTGTGGTAGTTGATGTAGCTGGTGTTGTGATTGAGGGGGCAACTGTTGTACTTGATGTTGCTGGTGTTGTGGATGAGGGGGCAACTGTTGTTGGAGTTGATGTTGCTGGTGTTGTTGTCCGGACAACTGTTGTAGTTGATGTTGCTGGTGTTGTGGTTGAGGGTGCAAATGTTGTAGTTGATGTTGCTGGTGTTGTGGATGAGGGGGGCAACTGTTGTGGTAGCTGATGCTGGTGTTGTGGTTGAGGGGGCAACTGTTGTAGTTGATATCGCTGGTGTTGTGGTTGAGGTGGCAACTGTTGTGGTAGCTGATGTTGGTGTTGTGGTTGAGGGGGAAACTGTTATCGTAGTTGAAGTTGCTGGTGTTGTAGTTGAGGGTGCAACTGTTTTCCTAGTTTCAGTTGCTGGTGTTGTTGAGGGGGCAACTGTTGTGGTAGCTGATGTTGGTGTTGTTGATGGGACAACTGTTGTAGTTGATGTTGCCGGTGTTGTGGTTGAGGTTGCAACTGTTGTGGTAGCTGATGTTGGTGTTGTGGATGAGGGGGCAACTGTTATCGTAGTTGAAGTTGCTGGTGTTGTAGTTGAGGGGGCAACTGTTGTCATAGTTTCAGTTGCTGGTGTTGTTGAGGGGGCAACTGTTGTGGTAGCTGATGTTGGTGTTGTTGAGGGGGCAACTGTAGTAGTTGAAGTTGCTGGTGTTGTAGTTGAGGGGGTAACTGTTGTCATACTTTCAGTTGCTGGTGTTGTTGAGGGGGCAACTGTTGTGGTAGCTGATGTTGGTGTTGTTGAGGGGGCAACTGTTGTAGTTGATGTTGCTGGTGTTGTGGTTGAGGGGGGCAACTGTTGTAGTTGATATCGCTGGTGTTGTGGATGAGGGGGCAACTGTTGTGGTAGTTGATGTTGCTGGTGTTGTTGAGGGGGCATTTGTTTTTGTAGTTGATATTTCTGGTGTTGTGGATGAGGGGGGCATTTGTTGTTGTAGTTGATGTTGATGGTGAAGTGGTTGAGGCTGTAACTGTTGTTGTAGTTGAAGGTGTTGGTGATGTGGTTGAGGGTGCAACTTTTGTTGTTGAAGTTGCTGGTGTTGTTGAGGTGGCAACTGTTGTAGTTGATTTTGCTGGGGTTGTGGTTGAGGTGAATACTGTTGTAGTTGAAATTGCTGGTGTTGTGATTAAGGGGGCAACTGTTGTAGTTGAAGTTGCTGGTGTTGATGGGACGACTGTTGTAGTTGATGTTGCCTGTGTTGTGGTAGAGGGGGCAACCGTTGATGTTGTTGGTGTTGTAGTTGAGGGGGCAACTGTTGTAGTTGACGTTGCTTGCATTGTGGTTGAGGGTGCATCTGTTGTTGTTGATGTAGTTGGTGTTGTTGAGAGGGTACCTGTTTTAGTTGATGTTGCTGTTGTTGTGGTTGAGGGGGCATTTGTTGTTGTAGTTGATGTGTCTGGTGTTATGGTTGAGGGGGCAAATGTTGTTGATGATGTAGTTGGTGTTGTTGAGGGGGCAACTGTTGTGGTAGTTGATGTAGCTGGTGTTGTGATTGAGGGGGCAACTGTTGTACTTGATGTTGCTGGTGTTGTGGATGAGGGGGCAACTGTTGTTGGAGTTGATGTTGCTGGTGTTGTTGTCCGGACAACTGTTGTAGTTGATGTTGCTGGTGTTGTGGTTGAGGGTGCAAATGTTGTAGTTGATGTTGCTGGTGTTGTGGATGAGGGGGCAACTGTTGTGGTAGCTGATGCTGGTGTTGTGGTTGAGGGGGCAACTGTTGTAGTTGATATCGCTGGTGTTGTGGTTGAGGTGGCAACTGTTGTGGTAGCTGATGTTGGTGTTGTGGTTGAGGGGGAAACTGTTATCGTAGTTGAAGTTGCTGGTGTTGTAGTTGAGGGTGCAACTGTTTTCCTAGTTTCAGTTGCTGGTGTTGTTGAGGGGGGCAACTGTTGTGGTAGCTGATGTTGGTGTTGTTGATGGGACAACTGTTGTAGTTGATGTTGCCGGTGTTGTGGTTGAGGTTGCAACTGTTGTGGTAGCTGATGTTGGTGTTGTGGATGAGGGGGCAACTGTTATCGTAGTTGAAGTTGCTGGTGTTGTAGTTGAGGGGGCAACTGTTGTCATAGTTTCAGTTGCTGGTGTTGTTGAGGGGGCAACTGTTGTGGTAGCTGATGTTGGTGTTGTTGAGGGGGCAACTGTAGTAGTTGAAGTTGCTGGTGTTGTAGTTGAGGGGGTAACTGTTGTCATACTTTCAGTTGCTGGTGTTGTTGAGGGGGCAACTGTTGTGGTAGCTGATGTTGGTGTTGTTGAGGGGGCAACTGTTGTAGTTGATGTTGCTGGTGTTGTGGTTGAGGGGGCAACTGTTGTAGTTGATATCGCTGGTGTTGTGGATGAGGGGGCAACTGTTGTGGTAGTTGATGTTGCTGGTGTTGTTGAGGGGGCAGTTGTTGTTGTAGTTGATATTTCTGGTGTTGTGGATGAGGGGGCATTTGTTGTTGTAGTTGATGTTGATGGTGAAGTGGTTGAGGCTGTAACTGTTGTTGTAGTTGAAGGTGTTGGTGATGTGGTTGAGGGTGCAACTTTTGTTGTTGAAGTTGCTGGTGTTGTTGAGGTGGCAACTGTTGTAGTTGATTTTGCTGGGGTTGTGGTTGAGGTGAATACTGTTGTAGTTGAAATTGCTGGTGTTGTGATTAAGGGGGCAACTGTTGTAGTAGATATTGATGGCGTTGTGGTTGAGGGGGAATTTGTTGTTGTAGTTGTTGCTGGTGTTGTGATTGAGGGTGCAACTTTTGTTGTTGAAGTTGCTGGTGTTGTTGAGGTGGCAACTGTTGTAGTTGATGTTGCTGGTGTTGTGGTTGAGGGGGCCTTTGTTGTTATAGTTGATTGTGCTGGTGTTGTGGTTGAGGGGGCAACTGTTGTTGTAGTTGAAGTTGTTGGTGAAGTGGTTGAGGCTGTAACTGTTGTTGTAGTTGAAGGTGTTGGTGATGTGGTTGAGGGGGCATTTGTTGTTGTAGCTGATGTTGCTGGTGTTGTGGTTGAGGGGAATACTGTTGTAGTTGATGTTGCTGGTATTGTTGCCAATGGAGCATCTGTTGTGGTAGATGATATTGCAGGTGTTGTGGTTGAGGGGGCAACTGTTGTTGTTGAAGTTGCTGGTGTTGTTGAGGTGGCAACTGTTGTAGTTGATGTTGCTGGTGTTGTGGCTACGGGGGCAACTGTTGATGTTGTTGGTGTTGTAGTTGAGGGTGCAACTGTAGTTGTTGCTGATGTAGTTGGTGTTGTTGAGGGGGCAACTGTTGTAGTTGATGTTGCTGGGGTTGTAGTTGAGGGGACAACTGTTGATGTTGTTGGAGTTGTAGTTGAGGAGGCAACTGTTGCAGTTGATGCTGGTGTTGTCGTTGAGGTGAATACTGTTGTAGTTGAAATTGCTGGTGTTGTGGTTGAGGGTGCAACTTTTGTTGTTGAAGTTGCTGGTGTTGTTGAGGTGGCAACTGTTGTAGTTGATGTTGCTGGTGTTGTGGTTGAGGGGGCCTTTGTTGTTATAGTTGATTGTGCTGGTGTTGTGGTTGAGGGGGCAACTGTTGTTGTAGTTGAAGTTGTTGGTGAAGTGGTTGAGGCTGTAACTGTTGTTGTAGTTGAAGGTGTTGGTGATGTGGTTGAGGGGGCATTTGTTGTTGTAGCTGATGTTGCTGGTGTTGTGGTTGAGGAGAATACTGTTGTAGTTGATGTTGCTGGTATTGTTGCCAATGGAGCATCTGTTGTGGTAGATGATATTGCAGGTGTTGTGGTTGAGGGGGCAACTGTTGTTGTTGTTGATGTAGTTGCTGGTGTTGTTGACGGAACAACTGTTGTAGTTGATGTTGCTGGTGTTGTGGATGAGGGGGCAACTGTTGTAGTTGAAGTTGCTGGTGTTGTTGATGGGACAACTGTTGTAGTTGATGTTGCCTGTGTTGTGGTAGAGGGTGCAACTTTTGTTGTTGAAGTTGCTGGTGTTGTTGAGGTGGCAACTGTTGTAGTTGATGTTGCCTGTGTTGTGGTTGAGGGTGCATCTGTTGTTGTTGATGTAGTTGGTGTTGTTGAGAGGGTACCTGTTTTAGTTGATGTTGCTGTTGTTGTGGTTGAGGGGGCATTTGTTGTTGTACTTGATGTGTCTGGTGTTATGGTTGAGGGGGCAAATGTTGTTGATGATGTAGTTGGTGTTGTTGAGGGGGCAACTGTTGTGGTAGTTGATGTAGCTGGTGTTGTGATTGAGGGGGCAACTGTTGTACTTGATGTTGCTGGTGTTGTGGATGAGGGGGCAACTGTTGTTGGAGTTGATGTTGCTGGTGTTGTCCGGACAACTGTTGTAGTTGATGTTGCTGGTGTTGTGGTTGAGGGTGCAAATGTTGTAGTTGATGTTGCTGGTGTTGTGGATGAGGGGGCAACTGTTGTGGTAGCTGATGCTGGTGTTGTGGTTGAGGGGGCAACTGTTGTAGTTGATATCTCTGGTGGGGTGGTTGAGGTGGCAACTGTTGTGGTAGCTGATGTTGGTGTTGTGGTTGAGGGGGAAACTGTTATCGTAGTTGAAGTTGCTGGTGTTGTAGTTGAGGGTGCAACTGTTTTCCTAGTTTCAGTTGCTGGTGTTGTTGAGGGGGCAACTGTTGTGGTAGCTGATGTTGGTGTTGTTGATGGGACAACTGTTGTAGTTGATGTTGCCGGTGTTGTGGTTGAGGTTGCAACTGTTGTGGTAGCTGATGTTGGTGTTGTGGATGAGGGGGCAACTGTTATCGTAGTTGAAGTTGCTGGTGTTGTAGTTGAGGGGGCAACTGTTGTCATAGTTTCAGTTGCTGGTGTTGTTGAGGGGGCAACTGTTGTGGTAGCTGATGTTGGTGTTGTTGAGGGGGCAACTGTAGTAGTTGAAGTTGCTGGTGTTGTAGTTGAGGGGGTAACTGTTGTCATACTTTCAGTTGCTGGTGTTGTTGAGGGGGCAACTGTTGTGGTAGCTGATGTTGGTGTTGTTGAGGGGGGCAACTGTTGTAGTTGATGTTGCTGGTGTTGTGGTTGAGGGGGCAACTGTTGTAGTTGATATCGCTGGTGTTGTGGATGAGGGGGCAACTGTTGTGGTAGTTGATGTTGCTGGTGTTGTTGAGGGGGCATTTGTTTTTGTAGTTGATATTCTGGTGTTGTGGATGAGGGGGCATTTGTTGTTGTAGTTGATGTTGATGGTGAAGTGGTTGAGGCTGTAACTGTTGTTGTAGTTGAAGGTGTTGGTGATGTGGTTGAGGGTGCAACTTTTGTTGTTGAAGTTGCTGGTGTTGTTGAGGTGGCAACTGTTGTAGTTGATGTTGCTGGTGTTGTGGTTGAGGGGGCCTTTGTTGTTATAGTTGATTGTGCTGGTGTTGTGGTTGAGGGTGCAACTGTTGTTGTTGATGTAGTTGGTGTTGAGGGGGCAACTGTTGTAGTTGATTTTGCTGGGGTTGTGGTTGAGGTGAATACTGTTGTAGTTGAAATTGCTGGTGTTGTGATTAAGGGGGCAAGTGTTGTAGTAGATATTGATGGCGTTGTGGTTGAGGGGGAATTTGTTGTTGTAGTTGTTGCTGGTGTTGTGATTGAGGGTGCAACTTTTGTTGTTGAAGTTGCTGGTGTTGTTGAGGTGGCAACTGTTGTAGTTGATGTTGCTGGTGTTGTGGTTGAGGGGGCCTTTGTTGTTATAGTTGATTGTGCTGGTGTTGTGGTTGAGGGGGCAACTGTTGTTGTAGTTGAAGTTGTTGGTGAAGTGGTTGAGGCTGTAACTGTTGTTGTAGTTGAAGGTGTTGGTGATGTGGTTGAGGGGGCATTTGTTGTTGTAGCTGATGTTGCTGGTGTTGTGGTTGAGGGGAATACTGTTGTAGTTGATGTTGCTGGTATTGTTGCCAATGGAGCATCTGTTGTGGTAGATGATATTGCAGGTGTTGTGGTTGAGGGCGCAACTGTTGTTGTTGAAGTTGCTGGTGTTGTTGAGGTGGCAACTGTTGTAGTTGATGTTGCTGGTGTTGTGGCTACGGGGGCAACTGTTGATGTTGTTGGTGTTGTAGTTGAGGGTGCAACTGTAGTTGTTGCTGATGTAGTTGGTGTTGTTGAGGGGGCAACTGTTGTAGTTGATGTTGCTGGGGTTGTAGTTGAGGGGACAACTGTTGATGTTGTTGGAGTTGTAGTTGAGAAGGCAACTGTTGCAGTTGATGCTGGTGTTGTCGTTGAGGTGAATACTGTTTTAGTTGAAATTGCTGGTGTTGTGATTGAGGGTGCAACTTTTGTTGTTGAAGTTGCTGGTGTTGTTGAGGTGGCAACTGTTGTAGTTGATGTTGCTGGTGTTGTGGTTGAGGGGGCCTTTGTTGTTATAGTTGATTGTGCTGGTGTTGTGGTTGAGGGGGCAACTGTTGTTGTAGTTGAAGTTGTTGGTGAAGTGGTTGAGGCTGTAACTGTTGTTGTAGTTGAAGGTGTTGGTGATGTGGTTGAGGGGGCATTTGTTGTTGTAGCTGATGTTGCTGGTGTTGTGGTTGAGGAGAATACTGTTGTAGTTGATGTTGCTGGTATTGTTGCCAATGGAGCATCTGTTGTGGTAGATGATATTGCAGGTGTTGTGGTTGAGGGGGCAACTGTTGTTGTTGTTGATGTAGTTGCTGGTGTTGTTGACGGAACAACTGTTGTAGTTGATGTTGCTGGTGTTGTGGATGAGGGGGCAACTGTTGTAGTTGAAGTTGCTGGTGTTGTTGATGGGACAACTGTTGTAGTTGATGTTGCCTGTGTTGTGGTAGAGGGTGCAACTTTTGTTGTTGAAGTTGCTGGTGTTGTTGAGGTGGCAACTGTTGTAGTTGACGTTGCTTGCATTGTGGTTGAGGGTGCATCTGTTGTTGTTGATGTAGTTGGTGTTGTTGAGAGGGTACCTGTTTTAGTTGATGTTGCTGTTGTTGTGGTTGAGGGGGCATTTGTTGTTGTAGTTGATGTGTCTGGTGTTATGGTTGAGGGGGCAAATGTTGTTGATGATGTAGTTGGTGTTGTTGAGGGGGCAACCTTTGTGGTAGTTGATGTAGCTGGTGTTGTGATTGAGGGGGAAACTGTTGTACTTGATGTTGCTGGTGTTGTGGATGAGGGGGCAACTGTTGTTGGAGTTGATGTTGCTGGTGTTGTTGTCGAGACAACTGTTGTAGTTGATATTGCTGGCATTGTGGTTGAGGGGGAAACTGTTGTAGTTGATGCTCCTGGTGTTGTGGATGAGGGGGCAACTGTTGTTGTAGTTGATGTTGCTGGTGTTGATGGGACAACTGTTATAGTTGATTGTGCTGGTGTTGTGGTTGAGGGGGAAACTGTTGTAGTTGAAGTTTTTGGTGAAGTTGTTGAGGCTGTAACTGTTGTTGTAGTTGAAGGTGTTGGTGATGTGGTTGAGGGTGCAACTTTTGTTGTTGAAGTTGCTGGTGTTGTTGAGGTGGCAACTGTTGTAGTTGATGTTGCTGGTGTTGTGGTTGAGGGGACATTTGTTGTTATAGTTGATTGTGCTGGTGTTGTGGTTGAGGCTGTAACTGTTGTTGTAGTTGAAGGTGTTGGTGATGTGGTTGAGGGGGCATTTGTTGTTGTAGCTGATGTTGCTGGTGCTGTGGTTGAAGGGGAGAATGTTGTAGTCGGTGTGGTGGTAGGGGCAGCTACTGTGCTGGGAGGGTCAACTGTGGTAGTTGTTGTCAAAGTTGTGGCAGGGTCAACTGTGGTAGTTGTAGTGAGAGTTGTGGCAGGGGCAACTGTGGTAGTTGTTGCAGCAGCAACTGTGGTAGTTGTAGCCAATGTTGTGGCAGGGGCAGCTAGGGTAGTTGTTGTCAAAGTTGTAGCAGGGGCAGCTGTGGTAGTTGTTGTCAAAGTTGTTGCAGGAGCAGCTGTGGTAGTTGTTGTCAAAGTTGTGACAGGGGCAACAGTGGTAGTTGTAGCCAAAGTTGTGACTGGGGCAGCTGTGGTAGTAGTTGTCAAAGTTGTAGCAGGGGCAACTGTGGTAGTTGTTGTCAAAGTTGTAGCAGGGGCAACTGTGGTAGTTGTTGTCAAAGTTGTAGCAGGGGCAACTGTGGTAGTTATTGTCGAAGTTGTTGCAGGGGCAACTGTGGTAGTTGTAGCCAAAGTTGCGACTGGGGCAGCTGTGGTAGTAGTTGTCAAAGTTGTAGCAGGGGCAACTGTGGTAGTTATTGTCGAAGTTGTTGCAGGGGCAGCTGTGGTAGTTGTTGTCAAAGTTGTGATAGGGGCAACTGTGGTAGTTGCAGTCAAAGTTGTTGCAGGGGCAACTGTGGTAGTTGTTGTCAAAGTTGTGACTGGGGCAGCTGTGGTAGTTGTAGCCAAAGTTGTAGCAGGGGCAGCTTTGGTAGTTGTTGTCAAAGTTGTTGCAGGAGCAGCTGCGGTAGTTGTTGTCGAAGTTGTAGCAGGGGCAGCTGTGGTAGTTGTTGTCAGAGTTGTTGCAGGAGCAGCTGTGGTAGTTGTTGTCAAAGTTGTGATAGGGGCAACTGTGGTAGTTGCAGTCAAAGTTGTTGCAGGGGCAACTGTGGTAGTTGTAGCCAAAGTTGTGGCAGGGGCAGCTGTGGTAGTTGTTGTCAAAGTTGTTGCCGGAGCAGCTGTGGTAGTTGTTGTCAAAGTTGTTGCAGGGGCAGCTGTGGTAGTTGTTGTCAAAGTTGTTGCAGGGGCAGCTGTGGTAGTTGTTGTCAAAGTTGTTGCAGGGGCAGCTGTGGTAGTTGTAGCCAAAGTTGTGGCAGGGGCAGCTGTGGTAGTTGTTGTCAAAGTTTCTGCAGGAGCAGCTGTGT
The DNA here is from genome assembly GCF_009762535.1 of Notolabrus celidotus. NCBI lineage: Eukaryota > Metazoa > Chordata > Actinopteri > Labriformes > Labridae > Notolabrus > Notolabrus celidotus. The sequence continues at coordinate 29,792,028 of NC_048281.1, read as the reverse complement.
TAGTTGTAGCCAAAGTTGTGGCAGGGGCAGCTGTGGTAGTTGTTGTCAAAGTTGTAGCAGGGGCAACTGTGGTAGTTATTGTCGAAGTTGTTGCAGGGGCTACTGTGGTAGTTGTAGCCAATGTTGTTGCAGGGGCAACTGTGGCAGTTGTTGTCGAAGTTGTTGCAGGGGCAGCTGTGGTAGTTGTTGCCAAAGTTGTTGCAGGAGCAGCTATGGTAGTTGTAGCCAACGTTGTGGCAGGGGCAGCTGTGGTAGTTGTTGTCAAAGTTGTTGCAGGGGCAGCTGTGGTAGTTGTTGTCAAAGTTGTTGCAGGGGCAGCTGTGGTAGTTGTTGCCAAAGTTGTAGCAGGGGCAGCTGTGGTAGTTGTTGTCAAAGTTGTTGCAGGGGCAGCTGTGGTAGTTGTAGCCAAAGTTGTGGCAGGGGCAGCTGTGGTAGTTGTAGCCAATGTTGTTGCAGGGGCAACTGTGGCAGTTGTAGCCAAAGTTGTGGCAGGGGCAGCTGTGGTAGTTGTTGTCAAAGTTGTAGCAGGGGCTACTGTGGTAGTTGTAGCCAATGTTGTTGCAGGGGCAACTGTGGCAGTTGTAGCCAAAGTTGTGGCAGGGGCAGCTGTGGTAGTTGTTGTCGAAGTTGTGGCAGGGGCAGCTGTGGTAGTTGTTGTCGAAGTTGTTGCAGGGGCAACTGTGGTAGTTGTAGTCAAAGTTGTTGCAGGGGCAACTGTGGTAGTTGTTGCCAAAGTTGTTGCAGGGGCAGCTGTGGTAGTTGTTGTCAAAGTTGTAGCAGGGGCAGCTGTGGTAGTTAAAGTTGTTGCAGGGGCAGCTGTGGTAGTTGTTGTCAAAGTTGTTACAGAGGCAGCTGTGGTAGTTGTTGTCAAAGTTGTAGCAGGGGCAGCTGTTGTAGTTAAAGTTGTAGCAGGGGCAGCTGTTGTAGTTAAAGTTGTGGCAGGGGCAGTAGTGGTGGCTAATGTGGCAGGATCAGCAGTAGAAGCAATAGTTGTAAGGGGGTCTGTAGAGGTCACTGGTGGTACAGTTGCATCTGTGGTAGAAGCTGTAGTTGGTGTTATTTCTATGTCTATTCCAACATATGGCTCTTCAGGAATTTCCTCTAGTCCCCACAAGTCATAAAACACAGCATCATAATCACTGTCTCCATCTGAATATTCACTTTCCTCATCGATATAATCACCATCTTCGTCTGTAGTATCACTGTCCTCGTCTGAATTAGTTGCTGAGTCAACAGATGTTTGTGCTGTTGTTGTTGGTGTTGTGTCTGGATCAAATGATCCAACAGGAATTTCTTCAAAGTCCCACAAGTCAAATACGTCAAGTTCCTGTAGAGATCTCTTACGATGATGTCTTGCTTTTTGTTGGCAACAAACTGCCATCATAGTGCAAAGATTCCCAGCAAAGTCAAGGAAAACCAGTCCAAAGCCAGAGTCCTGTGAAAATTTTCACAGTTTTTTATTTGGAAATTTACATGGAAAACTATGCATTTCCTTATAACTTGCACCTTGCTTACCTTGTGTGGTAACTTTAATATCTCCACCACCAAAGCATTGGGGGTGTTCCTTTGTCTTGTGAAGTATCCTTCGTTGTTGAAATAATCTGCAAAAGTGAAGACACATATGTTCAGATGTATTCTTCAACGGCAATTATCAAAGATTGATACTAAATTGATAATGGCTTGAAGAATAAAAGCCTTCCCCTGAGCGATAAACTGTCTGCATGACAAATTTCTACACAAATACAATACAGGATTTCATGATGAAAGCATGATGACCAAAAATCTGCTTAACCAGCTAGCTACAGTTGTTAAAGTATTTTTTTTTTAAACTTAAAGTTTGATTACTGGTCAAGTAAAAGTTTTCACTTGCTTCTACTATTTCATTCTTACCAAGTGCTTTCACCTTCCTCAGTGTAGTTTCACGAGGCAGCTTTACAGTGACATGTGTTGCTCTACAAGTCACCAGTGGGAATGCAGTTCGGGTTGACATTGCTGTATTCTCACAGTGTGCCGTGCCTGTCATGTTCCTCTGCAGCAGATGATCAAAATAGTGCAGTTTCAGTGGGCTGTCTCCAATCTGGAAAAATATATAAATAATTTGAGGAGGCACTGTAAAGGAAAAGTGCCAACTGGTGTGCAGATTCAGCTCAGTGGGTAGAGCAGGTGCCCCATGTACAGAGGCTACAGTCCTCATTGCCCTGGATTAATTCCCTGCATGTCCTGTCTTTCTCAAGCTGTAAATATATAGGCGTGAAACAAACATTCAAAGGAAGTATATTAAACAATATATTCATAATATACACAGGAAAAACACTAAGAGCAACAACTTTGGACAAACAAATTAACATTTTACCTGCATTGCTTTCTCGCAGCCAGTATATGGAAGCCGCACCAGTAACCACCACCTATGTAGCTCAATGGAACTGTGACACTTGTCAACAAGTGACAACAACCCCGCCCCATCTGTGGAAAAAACATATAAGACTTCTAACAAGAACTGTCATTCCATTTCTTCAGCATAAAAACATAATCCTGGTGGAACAAGTTTTACACACCTTCCAGACGCAGATTTGAGTATCTGATGAGTGAAAAACGCAGGGAAAGTGTTCCATTGGTGCAGCGATACTGTGGCTGGTTGAAATCTGATGTTCCTGCAACTAGATGGAGCGAAAACAAGGCAACAAAGGATGATGGAGTGTTTTTTTTTTCTAGTATTCAAAACAATTTTCTATTTTGGGACTGGTAAAGAAGCTCCAATTATTGATCCAGAGGATCCACCAAACAAAGAGATGTTAATCAACCCAATAGTGGATTTTAAAGACAGGCCAGGTAAGCATATGGAGACTCATATGCAGAATCACTATACAGAAAATCTAGACAATTTTCTCCTCTAATTTCTCAAATTTCTCCCTCATTATTTTCTGTTCCAGCAATCAACCAAGACATATTTCTGTTTGATGTTAATTGATGTTAAAAACCTTTTTTTTATATAATGGGATACAGATTATGTAAGTATGGGTAAACTTTAACAATTTGCATTGAAATCATCTACTGAAGACATGGGATTCACCCAGGTCCGCAACAAATAAATATCATCAAAATGTAATGAATGGTTTGTTGTATTTCACAATTTATTGGTTTGATGTGTAGACCATCAAGTATAGTGAGAAATGTCTGAATCACAATTTCTCTGACACCAATTTAGTGTCAACCAACATAGAATGAAAACAATAAGATAGGCCTTCTCAAATTCCAAAAAAAAAGAAATCCTTTTGTATCTCTAACCTGATATAAACATGCGGCTATGTTAAACATAGAAAAACCAGGTGGTAAGTAAATTTCATCAATCAAACAAACAAAATGGCAGAATTGTTATGAAGGCCTGTCACAAATTGTTGCTGTTAAGAGATAAACACAGACTTTTGAGAAGCTGTAGGCTTACTTTTGATCTAAGGAGGCTATGTGAAAAATAATGCACAATAACAATGCATTAGGCTATTTCAATTTAAAGCTTAAAAAAACATCTTGCTTGTTTTCACCTCTGTATTTTACAGTTTTGTTCAGTAGCCTGTGAATTTTGAAGTTTGTTGTGTTGTTCTCACCCTGGAGAAATTTCCAGACCGGTGCAGAGAAACTCTTGTGGGTCCTTGCTCTCATAGCAGCAGGCTGTCCCACATCACAGTCATAAAGCTCGTCCTGGCCAGTCAAATGTCCATGTAGGTACCAGTGGCTTGCCACATTGTTGAGCTGGGCTAGTGATAAAGTAATCCAAACCCAAGCCATCATTGCCAAAACTATGACATAGCTCTGGTCCATTATGCTCCTCTTTGCCGCCAGACGAGACCGAGATCCCGACTGAGAAACAGGAACAACTGCGCAGCTGCGCCATTATGTCTGCTTGATTAGATCCAAAAGCTGCTAAGGTGTGGTTTTTTGTGACCAATGGGAGGTGTAGGGTGCTGAATATGTGATCAATCAAAACTTCTTAATCATTTTTGTAGATGCAGATTAAAACAAACCACATCATTTAAATGAAGCATAAAGGAAGTTTAACTGCTAACGTGACCGTCATTTGCGGCCACATAACCTCTGAATCTCAGAAGCTAGTTAGGGAGGGTCAGTCCTGGAAGTGCTTGAATTGGAGTCTGTTCAACAGGTTCTTTGGACTCTCATCTTCACCACCAGCAGACACTATTCCATCCTCTGTAAAGGACTTTTTTTGGTCAATTAAAAGTGCTGTGACACAGCATAATGTATTTGGCTTCATATCATGCACTTTTATATCATTTGGATCAGCTGTTAAAAATATAACTATAACAATATATGTATTTATATAAACAATGTTCAGCATCATAAAGTTTCAAATGTTTTTGTAAACACTGAAAAAGATTGATGTAGTGTGAAGTTGAATTATACCAAGACTGCTGGACTGCTTTACTTTGAATGGTTAATAACTCACTTTCGACATAACCACATGATGTAAGTTTGATAATAAGAGGCCATACAGTGTACTTTTACTGACATTTGACAGCGATATTCAACCCCCCCCCATGTGGAAAATGGATAGTGTGTTATAAAACTAATAACAGACTGTTAGTGTGCAGGTAGGTAGTGATAATGGCTCAGTAACATTCATTCAAGTTTCACAGAAAAGTGTGCTTTTAAGTGGCAGTAAACCCTAGAGAAGGAAAATCCTTGAATATGACAGTAGGTAAAATGTCTCTAAGCAGTTCAAGAAACGTTATCAGTTCATGAAGACAGCAAACTTAAAAACTCCACAGATTAATGGTAGCGTCTGCACATCATTAAATGTCATCATATGAGTTCAAACTTGTGTTAAAGGATTCCCTGTGGACTGTGGTGACATCAAAATATGTTGCAGCTATGCAGGATATATGATTTAAATACAGCCATAAAAATAAATGATTCAGGTCAGGTTTATGTAAAAGATATACCAACATTAAGTAAAAATATAGGGAAATGTACAAGTCAATGTTCAATATATTCTGGAATTTTTTTTACTTTTTTACAATTGATTAAAAAGTGCTTGTGTCACATTTCCAAGTTGCCTAATATCAATTCTCTATGTCGTTGTAGAGGAGACTGCCATCGTGGAGGAGGAGAAAGAGGACGTGTCGCTGGTGGTTAGTGAGCTGTCCATTGTGGTCGTTAAGGGGTTACTGCCTGTTGTTGTCAAGCCAAGCCCAGTGGTCGTAAAGGGGCCACTAGTTGTGGTGAGAAGCACACTGGTAGAAGTAGGCAGTGCACTGGTGACGGTGAGGGGAGCACTGGTTGTAGTCTGAGGTACACTGGTAGTGGTTGGGTGTGCACTGGTGGTAGTAGAAGCGATGCTGGTTGTGCTGGATGAAAGGAAACCGGTTGTTGTTTGGAGGACATTCGTTGTTGTTGAGATAGACATTGTGGTTGAGGCAGGCAGTGCGGTTGTGGTAGAGGAGACATCTGGTGTCATGGTTGATGAGGAGCTGGTGGTTGTAGTGGAGGAAGAACCAGTTGTGGTTGGAAGGGCGTTGGTTGTTGTAGTAGAAGGGTTGCTTGTTGCTAGGCTTGAGGAGGTAAATGCTGTTGTGGTAGAGGGGGCATCAGTCGTTGAGGTCAAGGGAGTATCTGGGAGTGTGGTTGAGGGTGGACCACTTGAGGTTGAAAATGAGTTGGTTGTTGAAGAGGATGCACTGGTGGTGCTAGAAGCTAGGAAGCTGGTAATTGAAGTTGAAGGGTAGCTGGTTGTTGAAGTTGAGGGATTGCTGGTCATTAGGGTGGAAGAGGCAATTGCTGTTGTGGTGGAGGGGGCATCTATTGTTGTGCTTGAAGAGCCAACATTTGTTGAGGTCGAGGTAGCATCAGGGCTTGTGGTTGAAGCATAACTTGTTGCACTGGTTATAGGGATATTGGTTGTTGAGGTTGATGAGGGGCTGACAGTAATAGTTGAGGGGAAGCCTGTTGTAGTTGAGGGGTTGCTAGTTGTTGACGTTAAAAGGGGTCCTGATGTTGTTGTAGCAGGGGGCACTGTTGCTGTAGTAGAGGGATCTACTGTTGTGGAAGAGGAAACCACTATTGCTGTGGTAGAGGAGACATCTGTTGTAGCCAAAGGTGCACCAGGGGTCATGGTTGATGAGGATGCACTGGTGGGTGTAGTGGAGGAAGAACCAGTTGTGGTTGGAAATGCGTTGGTTGTTGTTGAAGAGGATGCACTGGTTGTGCTAGAAGGTAGGAAGCTGGTCATTGAAGTTGGAGGGTTGCTGGTTGTTGAAGTTGAGGGATTGCTGGTTATTAGGGTGGAGGAGGCAATTGCTGTTGTGGTGGAGGGGGCATCTGTTGTTGAAGTCAAGGGGGGGACTGGGGTTGTGGTTGAGGGGGGACCACTTGTGGTTGAAAATGAGTTGGTTGTTGTTGAAGAGGATGCACTGGTTGTGCTAGAAGGTAGGAAGCTGGTAATTGAAGTTGAAGGGTTGCTGGTTGTTGAAGTTGAGGGATTGCTGGTTATTAGAGTAGAGGGGGCAATAGCTGTTGTGCTTGAAGAGCCAACATTTGTTGTGGTCGAGGTAGCATCAGGGCTTGTGGTTGAAGCAAAACTTGTACTGGTAATAGGGATATTGGTTGTTGAGGTTGATGAGGGGCTGACAGTCATAGTTGAGGGGAAGCCTGTTGTAGTTGAGGGGTTGCTAGTTGTTGTTAAAAGGGGCCCTGATGTTGTTGTAGCAGGGGGCACTGTTGCTGTGGTAGAGGGATCTACTGTTGTGGAAGAGGAAACCACTATTGCTGTGGTAGAGGGGACATCTGTTGTTGTAGCCAAAGGTGCATCAGTGGTCATGGTTGATGAGGAGCTGGTGGGTGTAGTGGAGGAAGAAGCAGTCGTGGTCGGAAGGGCGTTGGTTGTTGTAGTTGAAGGGTTGCTGCTTGCTAGGCTAGAGCTCAGTGCTGTTGTGGTAGAGGGGGCATCTGTCGTTGAGGTCGAGGGGGTGACTGGGGTTGTGGTTGAGGGGGGACCACTTCTGGTTGAAAATGAATTGGTTGTTGTAGAGGGTGCACTGGTTGTGCTCATAAGGGGGGTACTGGTAACTGGAGTAAAGGGGGTTGTTGATGAAGAGGATGCACTGGTTGTGCTAGAAGGTAGGAAGCTGGTCATTGAAGTTGGAGGGTTGCTGGTTGTTGAAGTTGAGGGATTGCTGGTTATTAGGGTGGAGGAGGCAATTGCTGTTGTGGTAGAGGGGGCATCTGTTGTGTAAGTCAAGGGGGTGACAGGGGTTGTGGTTGAGGGGGGACCACTTGTCGTTGAAAATGAGTTGGCTGTTGTTGAAGAGGATGCACTGGTTGTGCTAGAAGGTAGGAAGCTGGTTATTGAAGTTGAAGGGTTGCTGGTTGTTGAAGTTGAGGGATTGCTGGTTATTAGGGTAGAGGGGGCAATTGCTGTTGTGCTTAAAGAGCCCACATTTTTTGTGGTCGAGGTAGCATCAGGGCTTGTGGTTGAAGCAAAACTTGTACTGGTAATAGGGATATTGGTTGTTGAGGTTGATGAGGGGCTGACAGTCATAGTTGAGGGGAAGCCTGTTGTAGTTGAGGGGTTGCTAGTTGTTGTTAAAAGGGGCCCTGATGTTGTTGTAGCAGGGGGCACTGTTGCTGTGGTAGAGGGATCTACTGTTGTGGAAGAGGAAACCACTATTGCTGTGGTAGAGGGGACATCTGTTGTTGTAGCCAAAGGTGCATCAGGGGTCATGGTTGATGAGGAGCTGGTGGGTGTAGTGGAGAAAGAACCAGTTGTGGTCGGAAGGGCGTTGGTTGTTGTAGTTGAAGGGTTGCTGCTTGCTAGGCTAGAGCTCAGTGCTGTTGTGGTAGAGCGGTCATCTGTCGTTGAGGTCGAGGGGGTGGCTGGGGTTGTGGTTGAGGGGGGACCACTTCTGGTTGAAAATGAATTGGTTGTTGTAGAGGGTGCACTGGTTGTGCTCATAAGGGGGGTACTGGTAACTGGAGTAAAGGGGGTTGTTGTTGAGGGGGCATCTGTGGTGGTTGAGGGAGCATCTGTTGTCAAGGGGAATATAAGTCCCGTTGTGAAAAAGGTTGTTGATGATGGATTTCTTGTTGTGGTAGAAAAGTTGTTTAAAGTTGTGGTTGTTTGGGGGTAGCTCACTGTTGTAGCTAAAGTTGTTGTTGTAGTGGGGGAAGCTGTTGATGCCATAGTAGTTGTAGCAGGGGCAGCTGTGGTTGTTGAAGCAGTAGTACTCATGGCAGAGGTAGATACAGCAGTAGTTGTAGATGTTATGGCAGGGGCAAATGTGGTTGTGGTAGTAGAAGCTGTGGTGGGAGCAACAGTGGTTGTGCCAGCTGTTGTTGCAGTAGTACTTGTTGTGGCAGGGGCAGCTGTGGTTGCAGTAGTAGTTGTAACAGGAGCAGCTGTGGTTGCAGTAGTAATTGTTGTTACAGGAGCAGCTGTGGTTGCAGTTTTAGTGGTTGTGGCAGGGGCAGCTGTGGTTGCAGTTGTAGTGGTTGTGGCAGGAACAGCTGTGGTTGCAGTAGTAACTGTTGTGGTAGGAGCAGCTGTGGTTGCAGAAGTAGTTGTGGCAGGGGCAGCTGTGGTTGCAGTGGTAATTGTTGTGGTAGGAGCAGCTGTGGTTGCAGTTGCAGTAGTTGCAGCGGGAGCAGCTGTTGTTGCAGTAGTGATGGTTGTGGCAGGAGCGACTGTGGTTGCAGTAGTTGTGACATGGGCTGCTGTGGTTGCAGTTGTAGTGGTTGTGGCGGGAGCAGCTGTGGTTGGAGTTGTAGTGGTTGTGGCAGGAACAGCTGTGGTTGCAGTAGTAGTTGTGACAGGGGCAGCTGTGGTTGCAGTGGGAGCAGCTGTGGTTGCAGTGGTAATTGTTGTGGCAGGAGCAGCTGTGGTTGGAGTAGTAGTTGTGACTGGAGCAGCTGTGGTTGCAGTGGTAATTGTTGTGACAGGAGCAGCTGTGGTTGGAGTAGTAGTTATGACAGGGGCAGCTGTGGTTGCACTAGTAATTGTAGTGGCAGGAGCAGCTGTGGTTGCAGTGGTAATTGTCGTGGCAGGAGCAGCTGTGGTTGCAGTGGTAGTTGTGACAGGAGCAGCTGTGGTTGCAGTGGTAATTGTTGTGGCAGGAGCAGCTGTGGTTGCAGTAGTAGTTGTGACAGGAGCAGCGGTGGTTGCAATGGTAATTGTTGTGGCAGGGGCAGCTGTTGTTGCAGTTGTAGTTGTGACGGGAGCAGCTGTGGTTGCAGTAGTAGTTGTGACTGGAGCAGCTGTGGTTGCAGTGGTAATTGTTGTGACAGGAGCAGCTGTGGTTGCAGTGGTAATTGTTGTGGCAGGAGCAGCTGTGGTTGCAGTGGTAGTTGTGACTGGAGCAGCTGTGGTTGCAGTGGTAATTGTTGTGGCAGGGGCAGCTGTTGTTGCAGTGGTAATTGTTGTGGCAGGGGCAGCTGTGGTTGCAGTGGTAATTGTTGTGGCAGGGGCAGCTGTTGTTGCAGTGGTAATTGTTGTGGCAGGAGCAGCTGTGGTTGCAGTGGTAATTGTTGTGGCAGGGGCAGCTGTGGTTGCAGTGGTAATTGTTGTGGCAGGAGCAGCTGTGGTTGCAGTGGTAATTGTTGTGGCAGGGGCAGCTGTTGTTGCCGTTGTAGTTGTGACGAGGGCAGCTGTGGTTGCAGTTCTAATTGTTGTGGCAGGAGCAGCTGTGGTTGCAGTAGTTGTGACAGGGGCAGTTGTGGTTGCAGTGGTAATTGTTGCGGCAGGAGCAGCTGTGGTTGCAGTAGTTGTGACAGGGGCAGTTGTGGTTGCAGTGGTAATTGTTGTGGCAGGGGCAGCTGTGGTTGCAGTGGTAGTTGTGATGGGGACAGCTGTGGTCGCAGTGGTAATTGTTGTGGCAGGAGCAGCTGTGGTTGCAGTAGTTGTGACAGGGGCTGTTGTGGTTGCAGTGGTAGTTGTGATGGGGGCAGCTGTGGTTGAAGTGGTAATTCTGACAGGGACAGCTGTGGTCGCAGTGGTAATTGTTGTGGCAGGAGCAGCTGTGGTTGCAGTAGTTGTGACAGGGGCTGTTGTGGTTGCAGTGGTAGTTGTGATGGGGGCAGCTGTGGTTGCAGTGGTAATTCTGACAGGGACAGCTGTGGTCGCAGTGGTAATTGTTGTGGCAGGAGCAGCTGTGGTTGCAGTAGTAATTGTTGTGGCAGGAGCAGCTGTGGTTGCAGTCGTACTGGTTGTGGCAGGGGCAGCTGTGGTTGCAGTAGTACTGGTTGTGGCGGGAGCAGCTGTGATTGTGGTAGTAGTTGTGACTGGAGCAGCTGTGGTTGCAGTGGTAATTGTTGTGACAGGAGCAGCTGTGGTTGGAGTAGTAGTTATGACAGGGGCAGCTGTGGTTGCACTAGTAATTGTAGTGGCAGGAGCAGCTGTGGTTGCAGTGGTAATTGTCGTGGCAGGAGCAGCTGTGGTTGCAGTCGTAGTTGTGACAGGAGCAGCGGTGGTTGCAGTGGTAATTGTTGTGGCAGGAGCAGCTGTGGTTGCAGTAGTAGTTGTGACGAGGGCAGCTGTGGTTGCAGTTCTAATTGTTGTGGCAGGAGCAGCTGTGGTTGCAGTAGTTGTGACAGGGGCAGTTGTGGTTGCAGTGGTAATTGTTGCGGCAGGAGCAGCTGTGGTTGCAGTAGTTGTGACAGGGGCAGTTGTGGTTGCAGTGGTAATTGTTGTGGCAGGAGCAGCTGTGGTTGCAGTGGTAGTTGTGATGGGGACAGCTGTGGTCGCAGTGGTAATTGTTGTGGCAGGAGCAGCTGTGGTTGCAGTAGTTGTGACAGGGGCTGTTGTGGTTGCAGTGGTAGTTGTGATGGGGGCAGCTGTGGTTGAAGTGGTAATTCTGACAGGGACAGCTGTGGTCGCAGTGGTAATTGTTGTGGCAGGAGCAGCTGTGGTTGCAGTAGTTGTGACAGGGGCTGTTGTGGTTGCAGTGGTAGTTGTGATGGGGGCAGCTGTGGTTGCAGTGGTAATTCTGACAGGGACAGCTGTGGTCGCAGTGGTAATTGTTGTGGCAGGAGCAGCTGTGGTTGCAGTAGTAATTGTTGTGGCAGGAGCAGCTGTGGTTGCAGTCGTACTGGTTGTGGCAGGGGCAGCTGTGGTTGCAGTAGTACTGGTTGTGGCGGGAGCAGCTGTGATTGTGGTAGTAGTCACCGTGGCAGCTGTTGTAATTTCTATGTCTACTCCAATATATGGCTCTTCAGGAATTTCCTCAAGCCCCCACAATTCATAAAATCCTTCATCATCATCATTTTCTCCATCTGTATATTCATTGTTCTCATCTGTATAATCCGTTTCATCACTGTCCGTGTCTGTATTATTACTGTCCTCATTGGTATTAGTTGCCGAGTTAGCTGCTGTTTGTGTTGTTGTTGTTGTTGTTGTGTCTGGATCAAATGGTTCAACAGGAATATCTTCAAAGTCCCACAAGTCAAATACATCTGGTTCCTGTAGATCTCTCTCAACACGATGCCCTACTGTTGTTTGGCAACAAACTGCCAGCATTGTGCAAAGTGTCCCAGCAGAGTCTAGATAAACCAGTTCAAAGCCAGAGTCCTGTGAACATTCCCAATGCTGTTTATTTTGGCATTTTAGAAAGACAACTATGTAGTTACTTTTATAGGACCTCTACTTGACTTACCATATATGGTAGCAGTAATATCTCCACAACCAAAGCACTGGGAGTCTTCCTTTGTCTCATGGAGTATCCTTTGTTGTTGAAATTATCTGGCAAAAGCACAAACACAAATCTCTCAAACTTTGCAAGGGTGTACAAGTATCCAAACTTAATTCATAAATATTACTAAAGAAACTTTCTGCCAGACATAAAATTTTCACCCGTTCCACGTAGGATTCCATGATGGAAGCATGACCATTAAAAATGGACTTGCTCCTGCACCAACTTTATGATCCTCACCAAGCACTTTCACCCTCCTCAGTTTGGTTCCATGTGGCAGCTTCACTGTGACATGTGTTGCCCTACAAGTCACCAGTGGGTACACTGTTGGCTCTGACATTGCTGTATTCTCACAGTGGGCTGCACCTGTCATGTTTGTCTTCATCAGATGATCAAAATATTGCAGTTTCAGTGGGCGGTATCCCTTCCTGTCTCCAATCTGGGAATAAAAATATCAACGGAAGAGGAATAGTAAAAGAAGAGTTAGAGTCCTGACTCCAGAGCAGTCATACCAGAAGAGTCATTGAAAAAGTAATAACAGTTTTATATTTGCTATCTGAAAGAAGAAAAGGACACAAGCAGCAACTTTGAGCAGAGATCAACACAGACTAGAGATCAAAATTTTACCTGCATTGCATTCTGGCAGCAAGTAAAGGGAAACTTCACAATCAGCCACCATCTATATATCTGAATGGAACAATGACACTTGTCAGAAAGTGACAACAACAGCGACCCATCTGTGGAAAAGGATTTGGGAAAGCATATATAAGGCCTCCGACAAAAGCTGTTATTCCAATCCCTACACATGCAAAAATAAATACATTCATAAACAAAACCCAGATAAATAAATACACACAAGTACAGCTTGTGACAAGCTTAACACACCACACCTTCTAGACGCAGATTTGAGAACCTGATGAGTGAAAAGCGCAGGGAAAGTGTTCCATCACTGCAGCGATACTGTGGCTGGTTGAAATCTGAGGCTCCTGAAGCTAGATGAGACAAAAACAAAATGATGCTGAAGGACACTTTAAAAGTCTGAACTGCTGTACAGGACTTGGGACTAGGGTTGCAAAGGGGTGGAACATTTCCAGTAAATTTCCATGGGAAGTTAAGCTGGTGAATTCTGGAAATATTCTAGAAATGATCTGTGCATGTGATGGAGGAATGCACAGTGCATGTAGGGGGCGTGGTCTCCACAGCCCTGCAGTAAGCAGTGTGCAATGTGCATGGGATTGAGGAATAATAATAGTAATAATTTTATTTGTAGAGCATTTTTCAAAAACTGAGTTACAAAATGCTTTACATGGGCAGCAAAATATTTTAAAAGACATAAAATTCCCCTTAAATAACTAAAGGAATAAAATTATTTTAAAATACATTTCTTAAGACAAATACCATAGATGAATTGCATAGATATTCAACTGTACTTGCATGAAATCTGGTTGTTTTAGTCAGGATTATGCTAAAATATATTTTCCCCAACTATATTTTAAGTTCCATATTAAGAGCTAACCTTCAATTTAGTTAATTCCTGGTTTATTCCAGTTAATTCCCATGGAAAGTTTCCAACTTTGAAAGTTCCTGGAATTTTGCAACGCTACTTGGGACAGTTTTATTCTACTGAACTTAAATGATAGTCTGCATTCTGTGTTGGATCAGTGCTGAAGCCCTTCTTTTGAGATCTACATGCCAGAGTGAGACTCATTCATCCATATAGCCTAATAAATATACTTTACAAATACAATTAAGTAAGTAAATAAACGTTTAACAACATTGTTGCAGGCTAGCATCTATCATCCTATTCTCACCTTGGAGGAATTTCCAGACTGGTGCAAAGAAAGTCTTGTGGGTCCTGGCTCTCACAGCAGCATCAGACGGTCCAACACTGCAGTCATAAAGCTCGTCCTGGCCGGTCAAATGTCCATGAGCGTACCGGTGGCTTCCTGCGTTGTTGAGCTGAGCTAGTGTTAAAAGAATCCAAACCCAAGCCATCAGTGCAGACGCCATTAAATCATCCTGGTCAGCTCAGCTCCTCTCTGCCGCCAGACGTAGCTACGATGCCGACTGAGAAACAGGAGCAACTGCACAGCTGAGCCATTATAACAGCTTGATTAGAATTAAGTTTCACAGGTGCGATTCCATGTGGGAGGCAAGGTGGCTTATGGGAGATGTAGTGCGGAGGACATGAGATCAGTTCATTATATTTGTAATTATGCTTGTGGATACAAATCAAAACCACACATTACCAATGAAACAGAAAGAAAATAGACTCATCACATATAAATAACTGGCTTGGGCCTGGTTTATATGTATCACTGCTTTTAGCCACATCCCCCCCAACATGGCCGTGGGAAGTAGGGGTGCTGAGGGTGCTGCAGCACCCACTGTTGGAAAAGGCATCACACATTTTTTTTCTGGATGCATAAATAAATTGAAACAAATACATTAATTAACACAATAAATCAGTTTTTTTCCTTGTATTATTTTCTGAAAATGTAATGCCTGAGGAAGATTTGAGGAATAATTATAGCAATTTTAAATAATTATTCATTTTAAAATAACCCGATGCATGGGCCCTGTGTGTGTGCCTGCTTTAAAACGAAGAGTATTTGGATAAGTTCTGTTCAATGCGCTTTACTGCCTTTTGGGCCTGTTTTACCAGGTTTGGCTTGTATGCTCTTTGCTGTGCAACAGGGTATGGAAGTTGCAATTTGTGAATTTATAATGAAAAGTTCTCTTGAAAGCTTGTATTCAAACCGGATAAATACAAACAAAATGTATGTGCGCTATAGCCTATCAGTTGCATAAGTAACCTAAATGCAAAAAGAAAACAAATTGCACCTCTTACTACAGCACCCCCAACTTAAAGCCACTTCCCACAGCTCTGCCCCCCAAACACACCAGATCTAGAAACGTAAGCAGGTTGTACCCATAGACTGTAAAAAATATGGACGTAGTATCCGTGACGTCACCCATCTGTTTCTGAAGAGCTGTTTTGAGACCAATCGGCTGCGGCAGCCATATTGCTTCTGTCGAGCCAGTGTGACGTAAAGAGGCGGGCTTTGAGCCTCCTAGCCAACAGCTGCAGTGTTCCTGCAGGCAGCTGTGCCTCTCATTGGAAGACTGGTAATCTCAATATCTTCGAAATGGCCGAATTAGAAAAAAATTCACCCCCCTCACAGTGAGAGGACATCGAGAAATTAGCTATTCAGACTACACTCATCTTTTGTACCAGGCTGTAAACATGTTTATTAATGCTGCAAAGATCGTCTTTTCCCCATTCATGTGTATGTGACTTCCGGTACTTCCGGAGCCAGCCTCAAGCGGATCCTCGATGAACTGCAGCTTTTAACACTTCCGCATTGACTCATATTTTTAGACCGGAGGTTGCCGCTTGGTTGTACCTTGTTTTTTATTTAGGTAAGTGACCTCCAAAGATGCTGTAAACTTTGATGTCTTATTTCTATCAGCAGGGGGCGCTGTTTAACCACTAGTAACTTGTGGAAAAAATGTGTGAATCTTGTTTGTCAGTCTTTTGTGTCCACGGTTCACTTATGACACAATATGCAAAAACATCCATTAGGCAGTGCAAAAAATGCTTTAATAAAAGGTGCTGGCTTGCAGATGAATTGAATTGACACCATAACATTTATTTTTTGATTTTTTTCCATGTATGAGTGGAAGCAATATGAAATTAGTCAAAGTAGTGTTTCAGCTTGTTTATAAGTTATACAGTTTCTGTAAACAAAAAAAAGGACTTGAAAGTTCAATTTTGCAAAATAGCCCAAATGCAGGAATAAAAAAATTATTTGAACTTGACAATGAGATAAGTAATCTGTACACTGGACTTTAAAAAGTTAATTTAGTTGATCTGAAATAGAGTTAGAGCTACTTGAAGTGAAACAGAAACAAGCTGATTTATTTTAGCTTTGGTTGTGACCATAAATAATTATTTACACTTTTATAAAACACCATCACCAGAAACACTGCAATGTAACCAGAAAAGTATGCATCAGGTGATGTGAAAGGAAAAGACTTTTTGTCCAATAATTGATAAGATGGACAGTGACTACATTTATTCTAAACGCTCTCACTATAAAATGATGTACGTGACAGATTAGTCCTTAAATACCCATGAGTAAAGGTGAATTATTGTTGAGAATAAGTTCTCCTTTCATCATATATTTTTAAACTGTGGTCTGTATTATAGTCTCATGTCATCTTGTACATCAGGTTCAAGTTTTGTTTGTAGTTCCAGTAAAGCCAATGCAGATCTGATATATTTTTTTTAATTCTTACCCAATTGCTCATTTCAAATCCATAATTTAACATTTAGTTTAAACCTAACATGGCATGATTGAAATAAAAGTTGATTAAATTACTTATTTATAAAAGTCACCATTATATAAAAAAGGAGCAGAAGGAAAACATCATCCATCATTTGCTCTGACATGTCAGGATTCAAGTGTGCATAAGAGTGTTCTAAATCCCCGATAAGAAACCCTGTGTCATTAAAAGTTTCAACTGTTGCTTTTTTGAAAAGGCAAAAAAAGTGAACTTCCAATTATAAAAAAATATATATTTTATTATGCATTCATTAAATTCAGATTTTATTTTTTTACAATTAAAAAGTCTTTTCTCTTCTTCTCTGTGAATGTTGCATACTTCAATTCTCTACGTTGTTGTAGAGAGGGCTGCTGTCGTGGTAGAGGGAGCACCGCTGGTTGTTGATGAGCCGGAGCCTGTGGTGCTGGATGGCTGGGCGCTGGTGGTCGTAGATGGAGCAGCGGTGGTCGTAGCCGGAGCGGCGGTGGTCGGAGGGGCAGAGGTTGTGGTCGGAGGGGCAGTGGTCGTGGTCGGAGGCGCAGTGGTCTTTGCTTTTGTAGTTGCAGCTGCGGTGGCGGCTTTTGTAGTCGCAGCTGCGGTGGCTGCTTTTGTTGTTGCAGCTGCGGTTGCGGCTTTTGTTGTTGCAGCTGCGGTGGCGGCTTTTGTTGTTGCAGCTGCTGTGGTGGCTTTTGTAGTTGCAGCTTTTGTTGTTGCAGCTGCGGTGGCGGCTTTTGTAGTTGCAGCTGCTGTGGTGGCTTTTGTAGTTGCAGCTTTTGTTGTTGCAGCTGCGGTGGTGGCTTTTGTTGTTGCAGCTGCGGTGGTGGCTTTTGTTGTTGCAGCTGCGGTGGCGGCTTTTGTTGTTGCAGCTGCGGTGGTGGCTTTTGTTGTTGCAGCTGCGGTGGCGGCTTTTGTTGTTGCAGCTGCAGTGGCGGCTTTTGTAGTTGCAGCTTTTGTTGTTGCAGCTGCGGTGGCGGCTTTTGTAGTTGCAGCTTTTGTAGTTGCAGCTGCGGTGGTGGCTTTTGTAGTTGCAGCTTTTGTAGTCGCAGCTGCGGTGGCGGCTTTTGTAGTTGCAGCTGCGGTGGCGGCTTTTGTAGTTGCAGCTGCGGTGGCGGCTTTTGTAGTTGCAGCTGTGGTGGCGGCTTTTGTTGTTGCAGCTGCGGTGGCGGCTTTTGTTGTTGCAGCTGTGGTGGCGGCTTTTGTTGTTGCAGCTGCGGTGGTTGCTTTGATTGTAGAAGCTGCGGTGGTGGCTGTTGTGGTAGTCACAGGCACAAGAGTGGTTGTTGTGGTAGTTGTTACAGGCGCAACAGTGGTGGTGGTGGTTGTTGGTGCAGTAGTTGGCCCCGAATAGTCTACTCCAGTGTATGGTCCATCAGGAATATTCTCAAATCCCCACAACTCATCAATATCTTCATCTGTGAAGATGCCAGTATCATCAATAGTTGCCTGATTTGTACCTGTGTCTGTATCAGTTATTGGGCTGGTTGTTGCAGTCGTTATGGTCTGAGTTGTATCTGGATTAAATGGTTCAACAGGAATCTCGTCAAAGCCCCACAGCTCGAATATATCTGGTTCCTGCAGAGATCTCCTCACATGATGCCGCCCCACTTTTTTTGGAAGTACATGAGTACAAGCTGCCAGCATGGTGCACAATGTCCCAGTGGAGTCTAGATAGACTAGTTCAAATGCAGAATCCTAAGAACAAATTATGTGTTAGTTTTTCATTAAATATTCAACAGTGTTTTAACATGGTTTGCATCCCACATACCTTGTTTGGTAACTTTGATATCTCCACAAATAACGCACTAGTAGTTCTCTGCTGTTTCACAGAGTGTCCTTCATTGTTGAAAAAATCTGCCAAGAGATAATTCAAATCTTAATCTTTCTGTAATTTACAGGATTTAAGCATTTAAAACCATCGCATCATTACAGAAATTCTTCAGTTTCAACTTTACAAATATGGACATAGCATCTTTAGCTTAGTCTGCTGGACTTAGCAAGGCTTTGCTAGCATAGTGGTATAGCTTGTGCATCCAATATAGTGACCACCAACTACAATTGGATAATTTGACCTTGACTCATTAGCCTAGATGTTACTCAAATTCATAAGACAATATTGTACAAGGGCTGTGTTCAGGAGTATATTAATCCACCTTTGAATTAATTTTGGTGAAACAAGACAGGAAACTTGTACACATTCTCAGCTACTTAGTCCTTACCAAGATCTTTCAACTTCTTTAGTTTAGTTTCTCGAGGCAGCTTCACAGTGACAAGCTTTGTTCCACACGTCACCAGTGGGGACACTACTTGTGGTGACATTTCAGGATTCTTACAAACAGCCATGCCCGTCATGTTCTCTTGCTGCAGGCGGTCAAAGTAATGCACCTTTAGCAGGCGGGCACCACCTGCATCCACGGTCTGGGAATCAAAGACTTGTATTCATTATAAGAGATATAATATATGAATAGAAGACAATAGGAGATTTAAAGGAAAGCACAGCAAGTTTTAACACATGGGAAATTTTTCTGTACTAGAGGCCATTCCCATCTCAGGTGGTTCTCATTAAAATAATTTAAAAATGCTTGACCATGTCAACCTATGGATGCTAAATTTAGCTGCTTAAAATGTAGCAATAAAGTTAATCTTCATCCAAGTGTGTTCACAGTTTGTGATCACCAGACAAGTAGTGAAGTGATAGAGATAAGCAGATTCAAACATTTCATAACCCGTAAACAATGATTAGACAGCAGGTAAAGTTAACATTTGCCACTAATTGGAGAGTAGGAATGTCTTTTTCCTAATGTATGGTGTAATACTTTCAAACATGAATATTCAGCCACTTTCTTGCAAACAGTAATGCTAACTAGAAAATGACTAAGTGCTAACATTAGCCATTTTCAACAGTAGCTAATTGGTTGATACCTGTAGTTAACAGCTAACGGTCTCAGACAATTAGCAGGAAAATCAATGCACTCAAGGTGTGCCCAGTCTGCAACATTGATGATGATGTCTAATAATTGGTAGACTTTGTTTGGAGAGCAAATTATTTTTACCTGCATTGCTGTGTCACAGCCAGTATAAGAAAGCTTCACCAGCAGCCACCATCTATGAACCTGAACTGTGCTGTTGCAGGTACCAGGAAGTGACAACAGCCGAGCCCCGTCTGTGGAGAAGGATTAGGACACAAATTGTATAAAAATGACTGAGACAGACACAGACAGATGAGATATGCTGTATAGGTGACACCATCGTTCATTA